>NC_048411.1:27281501-27291690 GCF_013103735.1 Etheostoma cragini | reverse complement strand
GAGTCTTACAAGATGTCAATGATCCAGTATCACTCAATTGATGTGGTGGGGTTTCTGCTGGCAGTTATTTTGCTAGTTTTTACTGTTTTTGTTTCTATAGTTAAGTTTTTTTTGCGAAAAGTGTTTTCTAAAAACAAAGTGAAAAAAGAGTGATGAATGTGCAGCGCAATAATTGTTTACCACAGCCTGAGTCTGTGGAGCTGAATGCCCTCACAAACCTAATATTGTCTAATGACTTCCGCATAACGTCTATCTGAAAATCTGTTAATATTTTACAATATGGTTTGGTGAAAAAATAGACCTGTAGTCTAGCAATCAGTTTTTAGTCCCTATTCAGCAATGCATAAGGCCAACAGGTTTAATGAAGAAGAAAAAGTATTCTTATAAACTATTGAACTTACTTAATTGAAACTCAAAGGTTACATTTTTTATAAAAACTGGCACATGTACGTATATTGTGAGTGTTCATCACTAGGGCTGGGGGCTGATTCAATATTGTAAATGATTTTTGGTGATGATATGATGTTGTTTTTTTACCACTAATTTCAGTTTATAAGGATTTTGAGCAAGAATTAGGTAAAAATTAACAATATGTATAAGAAAAACTATAATAAACCATTTTAAGAGTTTGGTCTTGTGCACTGCGTAACAATGGAACAGTATATTGCTTCACAAAAAATGTGATTAACTTTTATGTACATTTCTATATCATTATTATACACCACAAGTCTGCAAATATAACTTGCATCCTGGACCATACAGTTATATATACATATAAACAGGAGCATTGTAGAAGCCATATATTGTATGTTGTTTATGGTCTCATTTATATTATTTATTGATTATTTTAATGTACACTAATATTGTAGGTGGTGGGAGTTTTTATCACGGTTTGAGCAGAAGTGATATCATATTTGTTTGTTTCAACTGTTCCCCTGGTTTTTTTGGGCTTTGACAGAGAGGGGGTGAACCTGGGAGCGAAATTATTGCAATACAATCTTGAGCGCGTCACAGTGTGTTTATGTATATCTCAGTGTTTAGTCCCATCTTGTTGGACTGCTTACAGCCTCAACAACCATATATATAGAAACATAATGACTCACTGTGTTACTATTCACAAATGTGGTGTACATTAAATAAAAGTGTTGAAACAATCCTTAAAGTTAAAATAATGATTACAACTTTATCTGCTAACCGTTTGTATCATGATTGCTTTTGCAGAAGTGAATTTTGCAGAAGTGTATATAGATACAGATGAAAAGAAATACAGAACCTTTAGTTTTCCACAATTAAATATACAACTAGGTAATAGAAACAAACAGTTTATTAAATTAATACATTTCATGTTTAGGTTACCCAGCCAGCAATTAATGCTGTCATCTTTGTGAAGTTGTGTATAAAACATCTTTGTTAGAATCTTCACTAATAAAGCTATAGTTACTGCTGAAAAAATATATACTGTTTGTAATATGGAAATTAGTCATCAGCCGGTTACTGGTATCAAGGTATTTTGCGGTTTAAAAAGGTCAAGGTATCACAACCACTAAAAATGTTCCTAATAATACTAATAATGATCATAATATTAATACGTTCATTTGATAAACCACCTTTTATAGACACAAGTCATAAAGTGTTTAACAAGATAAGATAATTCATGAAAAATGATTGAAAGATCAATTAAAATCATTTAAAAGATTAAAACCCAAAACCCAAAGTTACAAACATGAGTCAAAAGCGAATTTAAACAAGTGCCTCTTAAGTTGATCTTTAAAAGCATCAACAGAGGCTGCAGAACGTAAGACAATTGGATGGGCGTTTGGAGACACCACTTTAAAGCAAATGTCCCCTTTAGTTTTTTAGACGAGTGTGTGGGACCATCAGTAATCCCTGGTTAGAGGACTTCGGGGAGCAGAGACCTGTACTAAAAATCAAGATCAACATGCCCGGGATTTACTTCAACAGTGGTCCTGCATACGCTGTGTTACGACGGTGGTTAACAACTAGTTCAATCAAGCCAGGGTTTCCCAATCCAGCGACGTGCACGTTCACATAAAAGAGGTGGAGGCTTGAGCTCTGGTGAACAGGAGGTCAGCGTTATGACATTGGGAACCCTGGTAGAAAAACTTATCGGAGGACATTGCTGAGGACATAGCAGCTGATTTCGCCCAACTTCCTCAAAAGGTGATCGGGAGACACAAAGGAAAAAGACCACCCACCCCTACAGATGTAGCTCTTTTTAGGTCCAAACTCAAAATGTATCTGTTTAGTCTGGCTTGTAATACGTAGCTGTGGTGGGGATGATTTAATTATTTGGTTACGTTGTAACCTTTTCTGATTGTCATTTTAGAACCGGAAGGTACTGTAAGTATCGGTTCTGGTGAAATCCCTAGATCACTTATCCCCCATTTTACCCTTCCAGTATGGGCGTTTAGTTAACTTCAGGTTTGATTTTAAAGTTTTACATATTACTTATTTTTTAGCACAACATGGTCTTGCAGCAGCATACTGTACATCTGTGAATTTGTATGCCCCTATTCAAATGCATGCACTCTCAGATCGTACAACAAAACAACAAAGCTCTGCTAACAGGTCTCCGATCAAGACCTAAAACATAGGAGATTGTGCTTTCCCTGTCAGAGCCCTAATACTCTGGAACAGTCTAGGCATGGGCCGGGATCCAGTTCTGACAGGCGTAACCTTTAGCAAAAATATGACAGTTTCACAGTATAGCAGTATTGCAATTACATCTTTTAAAAGGTATAATTTGAACACAATGTTTTTTTTCATATTTAAACACTGCACATTGGCACAGAAAAAGATTACTAAACTGCAGTTTCTCTCCTCGACTACTCATTAAAAACAGCTCACACCTTAGGAGTGATATGACAGAAAATGTTGGTGGTTTTGAAACCTTTGGCTTTTCCAAACTGCGGCGTGTCTTGAAAAGGTTAACCAGCACATGGCTAGAACAATCTTCCTGTTTAAATTAATCGGGCAACCTTACTGATTTCTTTTAGATTGCTACTGAATAACTAATTATTCTAAACTTTCTTTGTAGTAGTAACTTGTCTTTTTTGTATATTTGATGTTTTATTTAATATTATTCATTTGATGTGAACATTTCTTGTGAGTAAGACAGATATCTAAAGAATCTGTAGATAACTGACAATACAGTTTAATGAAAAGTAACACCCTGAGTCAAGTTAGTAGTTTTAGTTTACATCCAGTAATGTTTTGAAGGATTCATTTTTTTCTGCAATTCTGCATCAATGCTGAATTTCAGGAAAGAGACTTCAGATACAGTAAAGCTATAAAAAAAGCATCGAAAAAGCAGCATGTCATAGGATCTTTCAGAGCATTTAGGCAAATGGCCCATAATTAAGAGACACAGGAAACCTTGAGACAGATTTACAGGTTAAACAACAAAGGTCCCCAGCCAAAATTGAACCGAGGCTGTTGCTGTTTTGTGGTATGCGACACATAAGTACATTTAACAAAACTCTCTCAAATCAACTGACTTGGGAAAAATGTCACGCTTAGAATTTGAATCTGACTCCCGTATCTTGTTAGATCTGGGGAATTATTTCACATTGAAATTGGTCATTGAGTCACATTGACCAAGGAGTCATTTGGCTGTAACTGGAGAATAAACATAACAGGATGGTTAATGATTTAATTATGTTAAGGGTTCACATGTATGACAGAGCACCAAAACGAAGTGGAGAAAGAGTTTAAGATTAAACTCACTGTTGTACAGAGTAGAGAGAGAGGATTCAGTCATTAGAGGCCGGTCGTCCTGCTCCCTGTGAACATCTGCCTCCCTGTGGTGTGGAAAGGAAGGACTGCATGGAGACACAGAGAAAGACAGAGAGAGAGAGAGAGAGAGAGAGAGAGAGGGAGAGACAGATGACCATACAGGAAACATAATCTTATTTTTAATTTGTTTACTTTCTCAAACTAAGAAAATTATGTAAAAAGGGAGGTATGTCTGTGTTTCATGTTGCTGCTAAACAAAGTTTTGTCACAGAAGAATTGGACTTGGAATGAATACAACTTATCAGCTTTTCTCACCCAAAAAAGCTAAGACATGCACAATGCACTTGCCCAAACTATGTTCAGTTAGGGAGTACAGTCACACAAAGAAAATTAATTCTTTATACTTAATTCCTGCTTTACTTTTGATGTTAGTGTAAGTTTAAGTGTGCTTTTTGTTCATTTTCTTTTTGGCCTTTTTTCATGCATTTTTTATAGGACTTGAATAAAGGGACAGTCATCAGACAGACAAAGCATGAAGAAGCCTTCTATCATAGTTTTTTTTAAACAATAGATCGCATGATAGTTTATTATATTAGGCATGTTTCCATCAATCTGTTTCAGTGCTTATCTACGATTTGTGTACCAAAATACCTGAGTGAAAATGCCCAGAGGAAAAAAGCTGAAATGTTGTAAATTTCTACTTGACCACGGTGAAAAAGACAAAAAGCATATTGAAAAGGAGAAGATGCAATAAAATCTGTCTATTTTAGACCTCCACTCCACCACACAGAAAAATTAAGAATAAAAAAACAGCATATTGGGAGTGTTTGTAATCTCAATGCCCTCAGTTTGATTCCAGGCGGTGCTCAGGTGCTGGAGTAATTCTTTAATCTTGTTATATTCTTTTAAATATATTCACAATAGGGTAATTGACTGAAACATGCACTAATTAAAGACTTATGCAACAAATGGAACAATGCAACTATGGAAACCGACTGTTTTTTCTAAGATTTGAACTCCAACGTTTATGGAGGGGGGAGGGGGGGGGGCAGTGCCCCTTTAATATTAAGCCCGGACCCCCTTCTACCCCCCTAATTGTGACAAATAGTTTTGATCTCAGCCAACATTAGTGTCTTTAAAAGGCTGTAGTGGGCTTAGTTTTACAGCTGAAGGTATTAGTCTTATATGACTAGAAAGAAATAATGAATCTTTGCATACTAACTCTATCATACTGGCTTGCAGGGCTAAATAACACTACAAAGTTAGGAGGATTTGATGCTTTTCTCTGTTTTAAATAATTAGAAATTGTGTATTTTGGGGGGTTGGACTGTATTATCATTTTCATTGTAGCATTTTCATTTTTTTCCGTCATTTTCTTTTCTTTTTGTTATTTTTTCATTTAGTAAAAACAGGGTGGCCTAGTGGTCAAAGATAAAAACAACTCAATGGCAACATCGTACTTTTTCTGTCTGAAATCCCTTTTCCTCTGACTCTTTCAAGCAAATATCCATACATGTCATTGGAAATCTCCTGTGACCATTGGCTGTGTTACTAAATAACGTATTTCTTGTAGTTTGTGCTCCTTTGAATAATACAACACAAGTGGTAATTGGATTTTCTGTATATTCTCAGTGAAACCTTACCTTCTGCCACAGCCCCTCTCCTCTCCGCTCACACTGACGGGGGTGCAGAAGGATGACTCCAGGTAGCTGAGAGGCAGCATCCTGTTCACAGGCCGGTGAATCTGAGCTTTGCTCCACCGGGTCAGAGCCGCTTTGCTCCCCACGTAGAAATGAACAAGAGCCGGTAAAGAGTCAAAGGTCTCACCCTCCAGGCTGTACTGGACCCGAGTGTATGTCTCACCGGACTGAACCACCGTCTTCCTGATGACAAAGTGAAGTGTTTTCTGCTCCCAGCGGCTGGTGAGGACAAAGTCGCCCTGGCTTGACTGAGAGTCTCTGACGAGGAAGTCACCGGGATTTACAACCAGACTCTCGGACATCTGAGGGGACATATTATGTAAATACACATACACAACGTATTGGCTCAGTGTGATGGCTTGACTTTTAGCAACATTATATTGTATTTGTCTATTGGAATAAAAATGCTGTCACAATCCTTTTCAGTGTTAATTCATTTTTCGTAGGTAAAGGATAGGTGAGTGGATAGGTGAGTGGAAAATACTTTTGGATAATGTTTTGGTTGCTTTCTTTATTAGACAAACTCAGTCAATGCTTATGATCTACCACTATGACAAAAACATAATATTTACGTATTTTCCATTAAAATAGTGTAATTTGGAAGGAGACTGACATAAACCTGTGTCTACTAAGGATTTATACAATAAAGAAGGAATTCTGAGGAAATAATTTTCTTTTCAGATTATGAAAGATTTTACAACTGCTGCTCTTTCCTGACACAGAGGAAATGACGCATTTCTCTAAATAAGGAAGAGATCCAATGTCATGTCAATGATCAACCCTCCACCCTGAGTGCTGAGCCAACAAAGATGGTTGGATAATCACAGAAAGGAAAGGCAGGTAAGATAAGGTGTGAATTAGGTCTCTCAGAACACTATATTCAGTCATTCCCCTATTTGTCTGAATAATGACTCATTTATTAACACAGCTGTTTAGTGGGATTCCTTCTTTTTTATGTTCATATTTTAATATTTTTTCACAGATAAACTGGTGTTTGAGCAGAGCTCCCTCTTGTGGCTTAACCACTGCGTGACTCATTCCTGAGATTTTAAAGGAAAAATCCACGCTAAAATATTTTTGTGTAAAACTTAATTTGAAGGCAAGGTCCTATTCCCTAGTTTTATTTTTTAACCTGCTGTCAAAATACCTGCTTCCATTAAGCAATTATTACCAAAAAGCATTGAACACATCATGCAGGTGATAAATTTACTAAATGGCCAAACAAACCCCTTTAACAGTGGTAGATTGGAAGAAGATGCCGACATACATTGCAAACTTTCCTAACGTAAAACAAAAATGAGTGACTTTTTTTGGGTGTATTGGTGGCTTAATAGATTACAAGCTACAACATTTACAAAAAGAAGGCAAGAAAAGCCTGGCGTGTGTGTGCGTGTGCATGTGCTTGCATGTGTGTACTACAATGTGGGGACATACATTAAATCTGATCACTATGAGGACTCATGTCCCATTTTGTGACAAAAACATTGGTCAAACACCTAAAGCAGTGATCATCAACTGGCGGCCCGCGGGCCGAATGTGGCCCGCCAAGCCGTTCGTTCCGGCCCGCGATTAGATTCCAAAATTGTGAGGATCAAAGAGAAAATATGTAGGCGTATTCTACACTATTAAAGCAACTAAAAGCAGCAACAACTGAGTCTCTTCTCAGTAATCAGTGTGGTGGTGACGGCGCAGAGTGTATTCTTTTGCAACAGCAACAGTTTCGTTGCAAATTAGGCATACTGGTGAGGCATTCCGGAAGGTTGGCATGATAAATGCATACTTTTCAGTCCAGTCATCATTGAAGGACCTGTTTTCAATATCAACTTTGCGTTTCATAGCCTTTGAGAGTGCCATTTTACCTCTGTTAAGAGACCCTTTCCTGTCACTTCCTCGTTGTTTGTTTTTCAAGTGCTTGATAAGTAAAATTGACTTAATTGAGTTGAGGCAAAAAATCTATCACGCCTGGTGGTTGTCTGTGGTATAGGTGATAGGAACCTGACTCATAAAGGCCTTCAGTTTTGTAATGAAATGGAAAAAGTATTAACAATAAACATCAATCATAATGTTATACCAAAATTTGATTTTTTATTTAATTTTTATTTAAGGGTCCGGCCCCCAAGGAGACTGTCTGGTAAAATTCTGGCCCTCTGACAAATACAGTTGATGACCCCTGACCTAAAGTTTTAAATTGAGAATATATGTTTTCGATAAGTCTACAGGTTAAGGGTTAAGCATGTATGTTTTTATGGTTATGGTTAAAGGGATTATTAGTTTATAGTATTTCAAAGCTGGGCTGAATGAGGTACTTATCCATATTCAGTGTATTAACTAGAGCTAATAAAATAATAATAAGCTTAAATGCAATTTTCCTCCTGCATGACAAACTAAGTGTGTTATTGAGACAGACCTCCCATGGAATACGTCCGTGGTACCAGGCGTGGCTCTTCAGGTTGCTGCCGCTCATCTTCAGCTCCTCCTCCAGCTGCTTCCTCAGTTTCTCCGATGGTGGCTCCAACCAGAACTTGTCTTTGGAGAACTTGAATGGCATCATAGGTGCAAAGACGCAAAGAACCAACATAAAAAAACACAAAAATCAGTTTAGATTCATTAGGCATGTATCTGGCTTTAGGTTCAAATCCAAACAAACAGAGACTGTCTACTGTCTGCTGCATTAGTGCTATTCCTTTCTACTTTCTTACATCTTGACCAGCCATCCAGACTCCTTTAAAAAGCTGCTTGGAATGTTTGTGTGCGTTCCTGTATGTTTGTGTCTGTGTGTCTGTGTGTGTGTGTGTGTGTGTGTGTGTGCGTGCGTGTGTGTGTGTGACGGACAGCTCTGGCATTCCCACACTGGCATCCACACTGGCGACACAAGGGGCTCGAGACCAAGACCCATGTTGGAGTCTTGGCCTCGTTGCTTTGGAAACATCATTGTGCGATGGGGTCATCACTCAGTGGTGCTTTGTCTTACACATCTTTATACAAACAGAAGAAAACGAAGACACTGTATATCAACAGTTTACACCAACGATGGGCTGGGAATGCTTTTGTTTTGGGACACTTACATACACACAGTTAGTTACTGTTATCACAAACTCATGCACGCACACGCACACACACACACACACACACACACACAAATACAGTTAGTTACTGTTATTACACTTCTTTATAAGTGACATGTTGTTTTTGTCTACTCCAGGACGTTTCCCACCCCTTGCTTTTTGACAGAATAGTTTGTTCCACTGGACTGTGAATCAAGGGTTGAGCCTGGACCACTTCAAAACAGCATAGGTGTGTGTGTGTGTGTGTGTGTGTGTGTGTGTGTGTGTGTGTGTGTGTGTGTGTGTGTGTGTGTGTGTATGTGAGACCTGGAAGTCCCTAATAAATAGCTTTAATTTCATTACTATTATCATTCATTGCCAGCTTGTCCCTTTCAGACAAGTGTGTTTATCAAGTATCCAATTATAAGTCAATGAACTGGAAATACTCTGGCTCTCTGTGTCCACCTTTTCCAGGCAGAGCTGCCTGCCGAATCAAGGCCGCCACGGTTACCAGCAGCAACTGCAGCGGCTTCAAAGTATTTCACCGTAGAGGACCGCATTCCCCAAGTCTTTTTCTATCACCCGTCCTGATTGAATTAGAGCCTGAGTGCCGTGTGTAGAGGATCACAGCAGCCCAGTTTTAATTTAACCTTCACTGAAAATGTTGCCACGGCTGGGAACAGAAAGTGTTTTGTCCATTGACGAACAGAATAGCAGAAAAGCAGCATCACAGCTACAAAGGAAGCCACACATAAAGAGGATAAGGGTGTTGGATTAAAATAGATTTAAAGTCATGTAAAGAGAAAGCTTACCTTCACATATTCTCCACTGCTGTCTTTCAAGTCTTGCCCACTGAAAAACAAAAGAAACATAAAACCTACTCAGTAATGCTTTATTATAAGTGTCAATAACCTGCAGAGGCTGTGCGGGACTTCTTGTTTTGACTTCTTTTAGGTTGTTTAAAGGTGAAATTTAGCTTGTTTCCAAACAAAGGTGGACATTTTATTCATGGTTTTATAATCACATTTCTGTTTAATTCTGATTTGTGCCATATTTCTGTGGTATTTTGTGCTGCATGTGTATCTCGTCTAAGACACTTTATTTTCAGACTATGTTTCCTCCACAGAACTTATGACATTAGTTGACTTGAGAGAACAGTTCTAATTTAATCTAAACTAAATATTCATTCATTGATCATTTACTATTATCTAAGTTACAGTAGCAGTTGGTTATAATTTATTGAAATTAGATGTGTCCCAATTTACCAATATTTTGCCTTTCATAACAGATTACATATCTGTTTCCAGGAAACATTCTGGAAAATTATTGATTATTGATCGATTATTAAAACCAGCCATGTTATTTTTGGGAAATTAGGTTAAAAGAAACCCAAATTTCTAATAAATAGAAACTTTAAAAACTGATCAAAGGACAACAGGAGGGTTAAATATGGTTCAAATGTATGTTTAGGCACCGAAACTACTTGACTAAGTTTAGAGAATGAGCGTGGTTTGGTTTAAATCAGACGCTACTTCACTTCCGGTTACGCATGGGACAGGGAACATGATGTAGCTTTGTTTGTTACATAACGTTTAAAAAAAAAAACTTGACGTCTACTTTAATTTAAAAACAGGGCACGAACCCTGGTCTACCGGTTGAAATTCCTGTGTTTGTTTGACTTACCCACCA
>NC_048411.1:27271500-27281491 GCF_013103735.1 Etheostoma cragini | reverse complement strand
CCCCCCCCCCCCAACCTCCCTCCAGAAATGTGGCGCTCTTATATTTTGTCACCTTACTGCCTGCTTTTCTCTCATTGTAATTGCTACAGCCACTAGAGGGCACCTACATTATGAATGTAAATTAATGGTTTGATTCTGACCTGCGGCCCTTTGCTGTGTGTTGTTCCCGCTCTCTTTCCCCTTTAAGCTGCCCTGACACAGAGCAAGGCCTAAAATGCCAAAAAATATCTTTAACAAAAATATTAATAAAAAGAAGTGTTGATGTTTAATCAGTACCCAGCAGTGCTGTAATCGTCAAGGCAGAACATGCTGTTTTCTGTCTGTCTGTCTGTTCTGTTGCACAACTCCCTGACAGCAGCAGTGTGTTAATGTGACAACACCCAGCAACAGCTTGCCACACAACAAACTCCTCCGGGGAGGATGGGGAATATTTCTGATGCAGTGTGAAACGCCATATCTGCAATCAGTCTGTTTTTCAGGGACTGTTGCAGTGATCACACCAGCTGGCTTCTCACCAGGTCTAAAGGCTCTGGGATCCGAAAGACTCAGCTGCACCCACTGAGGAGCACAGATCCATTTAACCAATGTTAGAAATAGGGGGAAAAACAAACTGCAGTTGTGTGGATTCTTTCTGACAGCAGTGACATGTTGCGTCAGTGGAACTGCACGCTGGCTATGTGAAACTTTCTTCGGTCACTCTGCTTCTCGACATGGTGCGTATTTCCATGGGTAGCGTCAAGGGAGGTGACCTTTTGTTCCCAAACACAAACTCTGACAGCAAACACACACACACACACACACACACACACACACGTATGGGAACGCAAAAGTTGCATGTGAAACTCACTGAAAGTCAAAGGCTGCACTTACTATCTTTTTCCTGAATTACTGCTTGTATCTGTATGGAGATCATCAGATAAACAGTTTTTAAAATATTTTTATGATAAACCCTGGTTTGGGATGTGGATTATAATAACAAGTTTTGTTTTCCTGTGATTATGAAATAATTAGATAACAGATCATAAAATACCAAGAGTTGAAAAAGAAAACACGTTTGATTTATTGAGCTCATGAAATCCCTTTCTCATGATCATGAAAAAATATTTTACAACATTTCATCATCCTGCCCTCATTACAAGTGAAACACTGGGTATTAGTGTTTGGATCATGTTGTAAATACTGCTGCAGATAAAGTATATAGTATTTTTAAGGTTTAATGTCAGCTTACTTGACCCACAGCGTGTTACAATAGAGGTTTGTATTTAGCTCTTTAGTTAAATGCCACAATTTAAAATCAGATTATGTATGTAGTCCACATTTTAGTCATTCAGGGAGAAAATATGATCAAACTGCTGCTTCTCTGGAGAGCGGATGTGCATCCGTTTTGGGAAAAAGGAAACAGGACAGAGGTATCTCTACGATTTGTGTGTGGTGCGGTGTGTGTGCTCACATAGAAACCAATGGGTGTGTGTTGACCTTCAGTGTGAGTACAATAACCTATGGTTATTTTGATCTCTTTATTACAGAGAGATTACAGGAAATGATGGGAGGTAGAGGTGCAGCAAAGTCTCCAGCTGGACTAACTACCGTTTAATAGAATAGAAAAAAGTAAGATTTCCTCCTCTCTATCTATCTTTCTTTCTAGAGGTGTCTCGCTATTTGTTTTTCGTTATTATATCTTCTTATTGTCCGCATCACCTGTTTTATAACACAGCGCTGGTTCTGGAAGCGAACAATGTCACAATCCTACAGTTTATGTTGTGGCCACCAGATTGTTTCTGACGTGTTGTTTTGTCCATCATTTTTGTATGTAAATACTACAATACCCACGAGCCTTGGGCGCCGTTGCCATGGATAAGACGCCAATCGGAGGCATTAAAAAGATCGGTCGATATGACACCTGCCTTTGGTGTAAGAGATCTGGGTTCAATTCCCATACATCAACCAATGTGTCCCTGAGCAAGGCACCTAACCCTTAGTTTCTCCAGAGGCGTGAAACCTCTGACATATACTGTATTTATAACGAAGGTAAGTTGCTTTAGATAAAAAGCGTCTGCTAAATGATTTGCAATTAAATGGAGGTTTTCTTTTCCAGAAAACTGCCTAGCCCAGCTTTAAAGTAAAGGAAAGACTGTTGTCATTGTTAAGAGAAACAAACAGTGACTGTTGGTGCGAGACGGCATGCAAAACTCAGTCTTTGTTCCTCCAGTTATCCACCCCAACCTCCTCCCCCAGGAGGTTTTCCAGCAATAACGTCACACTACTTCTGACTTTGTCATTATCTGCATAAAAATAAATCCTTTTTTCAGGTCTTTTACACCTATGCGATGCACACTATAATCAAGCCTCTCAAAATACAACACACACACATTCTCTCACTAATGAGAGTTCCTCTTTAGGTATTGTAATTTAGCATTGATTGACTTTTTTTTGCTACTCTTTTTTGGATAGCAATAACTGGGCCGGTGCCTAAAAGTCTGAATCAAAGTTTGGTACCCGGCCCTGGTTCTGATATTAGCTGCAATTCTCTTGATTTGGTGGGGTTTCTCCACTATAAAACACTGCAGGACAACCTGGACTTATTTAACAAATGGTCATTCACAATTTATCTAATGTTTATTCGGACAAGTATGTTCAGCTGAGGAGCCATATGGTTTGGAAACTGTTTGGGAAAGGGCAAGGCACTTTGAAAAATACCTGGCAGGTGATTGGATTAGCCATCTGCCATCTGATTGTTGTTTTGAATGAACAGTCAAAGCCGTCAGACACATAAACCACACCCGTAGCTGCCAGTGGCTCCTCACCGGACATTGATTGGTCCGCTACGCTGGATGTTCAGACACAAACGCATAAACTTGAAGCCTGACAAGATGGATTTTCATTACTAATAATAAATACCGTAAATAATAATAAATAATACCATACACAACCACAGCATTTATAGGCTAGGCTAATTTGCAATGCTGCTACTGAGATCGGAAACAAAACTTAACGCGCAAAAAAAAACATAAGACACAGAAATCAATAGGAAAATACAGAAAAAAACAATAAGGCACCATAAAACAAGAAACACAAGAGCATTCCTGACTACATGACTGCTCCCCCTTAACTAAGGGCCAAAGGTTTTAGATTAAGCTTACAATGAGCCCATTCAGGATCCAGTTCAAAGCTTCAGTGCATAACTTTTTGATATTAATAAATGCATGTTACATTCAAGCCATTGCCAAATTAGTTGCTACAAAGCTAATGAAAACTATCAGCTCCACACACCTCTCTCTTTAATTCTCAATATGGCTGTGCTCAGAATCTCGAGTGAGGATAACGACCTCTTGTGAAGAGTACATCTTGTTTTTTTAATCCTCTGTGTCCTCCTTAGCTGCTAGCAACTGGATGGAGGAGGGGTGGCGGCACGTGCCTGATCACGGAAGACTTGTATCATGTGGACGTGCCGACAGTGTTGTTGTCATTACTTAAAATTCCTTGTGGGGGCGACAAAAACTACGCACTATAGCTTTAAGTTCTGTAGCATAAAAAATTCCACAGGCTGATCCACCAAAGAAAAAGCTGATCGTCCAAGTGAGGATTTAGTGTGTAGGTACACCTTACCAATTCCAATGTTATGATCAAACAAGCAGTTCCCATTTTCCAACAATCTGATACAGTGAGGTCAGAAAAAGCTGTCTTATGTTACAGCATGAAGATGACATTTAGACTGTACAGGGATGACTGTATGATGAAATCATAAAATATCTGGTGTCATATACCACACAGCGTCCTGTTAACAGTCACAGATCCAAGGCAGGTGTAAATCCGGTCAGAGAGACAAGACAGACAGCAGCCTGCTCTCTGCCAAAAAAGCCTTATAACTAGAGCAGACCAGGATCAAATTTCTCCTCTTGTGTGACATGCATACAGTACAGTCCAGTCCAGGATCCTCCTGTGATCCTCCAGCACAAACAAAGACAGACAGACTGACTCTGAACCATCCTGGTCACCCACTGACTTCAAAGTCGACTAGTTGTAAATGTTTTACTAGTCAGGAGCTTTTCATGTTTTATGGCATCAAACTAACAGAAACCATGTGTTTGTTTCCGCTCTAAATGAAACACGAACAACACTCCGGACTGATGCTGATGACTCCTGGGGGAGTTTAACAGTTCTTATTCTGACAGTGACTGTCCCAGATTAACTTTATATATATATATTTTATATTAGTAGGCTTAAGTGTTCGTTTAGTTATCAATATTAGTTGTCTCACCTTATACCTCGCTCACCGCAGCGGGCTGTCCGACAGCTAACGTCCCGAACTTCACACATTTTCTCCCCCACAGTCAGAGACGCTCCGCCGGTGAGTGGGAGCCAGTTAACCGACAGAGTCCCAGCAGCGGGCAGGCAGGGAGCGCACTGCGCATGTCCGCTGCAACAACTACTAAGTTGGCTGTTTTTAAGGGGAGATCCTACGGTTGAATGAATATACACCCCGAAACGTCCCCACTTTCTTACATAAATGACTAGAAATAAATGGTATTACAAGTTTTCAAATAGACCTATGTCATGTTTGAATATGTAAACGAGGCATTATAGGAGAAATCTAGGGTGCACGCGTAAATATAGACAAAGTGTTGAAAAATAAATGTTTTCTTAGTCTGAAAGAAGACATGTTATAGAAGTAAAATACCCCAAAATCTCAAAATTGACCGGTGCATGAAAAAATTGCTTGAAGTGTCTAATGTATTTTAAACATGTTATGGTTTATTGGTATTATCTGAGATAGAACATTAGGGCAACTGTTTATTAAATTAATATATATTAGCATGACTTTTTTCTTGAAATATGACTTCACATAGAAATATTAACATTTCCTCTTTTAATAATATTATGACAATTAGCCTATGTAGAAAATAGTTTATTGTGCACTCATTGCGACTTATTTTATTGTAAATATCAAAATACACTTAAAAGTATTATGTGTATGCATTAGGGTATTCGTATTTGGTTTTTATCTTTGTTGTTGGTATATTTATTATGTTTAACATTTAATGTATGTTTTTAACATTATAAATTGTACGGTTATTTTTGGACCACCTGCTAGGACTTACATTATTGCCTTTGTTTATTTGTTTCAAGTGTTTTTCCTCTATTTTCTAAATAAATATCTGCCAGTGCAAGATTAACGGAGCATACCACCAAAACAAAACAAATAAAGTTTTCATATATTGTAAGGTGCCAATCTGCCTTATTCTGAGTTGTATCAAGAGACTGACATTCTACTGACCACAAGTATGTAATGTCATTGCCACAGTAGATTATCCCTGGTGTTGCTTTAAACCCTAAATCCTCTGTTTATAGGGCATGGCCTTAAAATTAAAGAAGAAAAAAGCCACAGATTATGATCTTCTGAAAGTTCAATAATAAATAAATCTACTTTCTCACCTGTCAACATGCTTCACTTCCTGGGAGCCCGTCACAGACTTGGTGGTTTCCTGTGTAGGCCTGCTCGCGGCGCCTTGCTGCCTCGCTGTGTGGTCGCCCACGTGGCTGCGAGCTGCTTCAGCTATCGGATCCATCGGAACGTAAACATCCTGTGGCAAAGCTGCCTTGGTGCCATTGGTCGCCATGTTATAAGGCTCTCTTACAAAACCAGTTTCTAAAGCATCCCTGCTTTGTGACAATGACCCCTGGCTCTTGACGGGGTCCGCTAAAGGATCAGTGTAGCAGCTTTCAGGTGCTGAGGTCAAAGGTGAAGCCTGGCTGGGTGTTGGGATGGCGGGCAGCGGCCAGGCTGGTGCAGAAACGGGCAGAGGCCGGTCCAGACTGGTCAAACTGAGGCTGGACAGGGCACTGAGCAGAGGGGAGTCTCGGACATGTTCCCCCGCCTTCCACTGGCTCTTCCCTCCACTCACCAACCCCTCCTCCTCTTTTTTCTTCTTCTCCTTCAGCCCCCTGCCGCTCTTCTTCTGTTTCTGGCTGCGTGGCACGGTGCCCACATGTGTGTACATCTCGCTGGAGCAGGCGTAGCTGGGGCTGCGGAGACAGGCCTCCATGTCATCCACCGAGTGTTCCCCCGCTGCTGATTTGGCACCGCCGAGGCTCCCATCATGCTCTGGGACTGACTTGATGTTGGCCTTTTCCGACTGGCGGCGGCTGGAGAGATTGGCGAGGCTCCCAAACCATTTGCAACCTGAAGAGTAGGAGGACGTTTATTAGGGTTGACATAATAATTCCTTCATCAACATCACAAGGGATCTTATGACTTTAAGACTCAACGTGTAAATGAAGACAAAATATATAACAATAATAGAGGGAACTAACAGATATGTGCTTTTACACAAAAAACCTTTTTGACACTAGGGGCGGCTGTGGCTCAGTGGTAGAGCGGTTGCCTTCCAATTGGAAGGTTGGTGGTTCGATCCCTGCCCCTGCAGTCATTGTTGAAGTGTCCTTGGGCAAGACACTGAACACCGAGTTGCCCCCGGTGCTGCGCATCGGAGTGTGAATGTGTGTGAGTGTTTACCTGATGAGCAGGTGGCACCTTGTACGGCAGCCTCGGCCACAGTGTATGAATGTGTGTGAATGGTGAATGTTCCCTGTAGATGTAAAAGCGCTTTGAGCAGTCGTTAAGACTGGAAAAGCGCTATATAAATACAGTACATTTACTAGGTATAAATTTGGCTATCTGTGAAGATATTTCAGTCTAAACCAAAGAGTTGTTGCTCTTCAGTCAGAAGCCCACCCATTGGCCAACACACTCTCTCCAATAATTCCTCCAATCCATAACACCACATAGGTCGTTTGTTCCAACCCTCTATAACACCAACATGAGCATTTCCTAAATTAGCGCCCCCATTGGTGGCAGGAGATCAACGCTTCCTCATATCTTGGCGCATTTGTTGCGGTTTTAAACGTGGTGGGGGGAAAAAGTTGCAGTTAGGTTATTTTTAGGAAACAACCTTGGTTTAAGTTAATATTTTTAAAGTTATAAATGCCTAATTGCCTGTAATATCTCAGTACATCCTGCTCTTGACCCTAATGTTGAGATACTCAAATCTGACATACTGAATGATGACGTGCAGGAAATGACTTACTGTTCTTTCAAAATATGACAAGTTGTGTTCAGTAACACAGGAAAATACAATCTATGACTGTTAACCTTGTCATCAGAGCTGTTTAAAGGCAAAGCATGGCAGCCATATTTGTATAGCACATTTCAGCAACAGGACAATTCAAAGTGCTTTACATAAAACATTAGAGAGCGGTCCATAACAGTTAAAAAAATATATAAAAACAGATGGAATGCGAGATTAAAATTAACAGTGCAGAACAAGAAAGGAACAGGCGGCATTCGAAAGAAAGGTGGAAAGCCTTGATTTAAAAGACCTGACCGGCAGTTTTCTGGGAGCATGTTCCAGAAATGTGGAGCATAAACATCTGAATGCTGCTTCCCCCTGTTTAGCTCTGACTCTGGGGACAGAAAGCAGATGTGTCCCAGACAAATCAAGAGGTTTGGTTGGTTCATGATGTAGCAGCAGATCAGAAATGCATCAGGGAACCCCCAAACCATTCAGTGCTTTATACACCAACACAAGTATTTTGAAATCAACAGGAAGCGAGAGCTGAGACTTCACAACTGGAGTGATGGGATCCACTTTCTCTGAAGAATCTGACATGGTATCTATTATTACACCCACCTACTCAGGCTCATGGTCTCAGACAGGTACATTAGTCCCTTTGTAAGACGTAGTTGTACATTTAAAAGACAATTATAGAATAATGTTGGACCTTTAAGCTACCAGTGGGACCAGCAGCTGCAAACATTTAATTTGGACTTACACTTTTCAACAACACAAAAAATGTTTTCTTTTCCTTGGAGTCAGCTAAGGAATGTTGTTGTACCCTCATCTGCTGAAACTCTCATGGTTTCTATTCTAAAGCGCAGACCCTCAAGCTCTCAGCAGTGTTTGATTATGCATCTGCCCCAGGGACCCATTAGACTCCAAAAACAGTGACGGGTATTTATTTCCTCTTCTTAATATAGACCTAAGATGTTGAGAACGAGAGAGAAGGGAGATGATGGAGATGCAGATGCAAAGAAGCTGCATTTGTTTTATGTTCATGTTGAAGCCAGATATCTGATAACGTTCACTCAAATTTTTATTCATCTTACATTGAAAGTATGAGAAGACATTTTTATTAAATGTTAGTTGTGTTTCTGCCACACACCGAGAAGCAAGATTTCCATTGGACCTCAGGGATATTTCTTTTGATTAGAATTTTTTCCCTGCCTCCTTGATGGTTAAATAAATAGTTCAACATTTTGGGAAAGACAAACGTTTTCCCAGTGAGTTTGAACAATATACCTTGTTCATTTATTCAGTGAACTTTAGGAGGTTACAGAGTTAGGTAAGCTGTTCCCCCCAGTCTTTATGCTAAGCTAAGCTAAGTAGCTGCTGGCTGTAGCTTTATAAATAAGGGACAAATATGGGGGGGGGGGGGGGGGGGGGGGGGGGGGGGGGGGGGGGGGGGGGGGGTTAGTTAAACAGGTCAAGTGGATTTGGGGTTTTGGACAAATTCTGAATAAAATCCAGCTGACTACTCTTAAATAACCTTTAATTCATTTGTTTATTAGGGTCACTTTTGATGGAGCAAGTATAGCAGTTTCCCCCCCGCTTAGTATTTGTGCTAAGCTAGGCTAAACACGACTCATACAAGTGAAACTGACTCTGGAGAAGACAACATAATGTAATAATAATGTAATGCACACTTTCTTAGTCCTGCCAGGGGACATTAAATGTATTCAATCATCTGTCATTACACACAGGTCTGAATTACAGACATGCTCAGTACCTATGCATGCACTAAATGGAGAGATGTCAGAGTGAGGGGGCTGCCCATGGAAAGGCCCACCGAGCAATTGGGGTTTCGGAGCTTTTGCACAAGAGCACCCTGGCAGTGCCCAGGAACCTCTCCAGCTGTCAGTCCACCACCAAACTTTGGTCTGTATGTGGACTTGACTAGCAACCATCCGGTTCCCAACCCAACTCCCCTACTGACTTAGCTACTGTTTCTTTACTTGATACACATGTTAACATGTTAAAGGAAAACTAAAGAACTTTTCCCGCTGATGTCCCAGGTTGGAAGTGACAACTGACCTGTCTGAACTGTCACTTTATAAAGAAAAACTATGGGTAAAGACACACTGAGCTTTAAGATTTTACTCATAAGATTTAAGATTTTTTTAAGGGTTAAGGGTTTTATCATAGATCATAGATGAACTGGGGGTTTTGACATGCTGTAAAGCTCATAGAATAGCAACACAGTTTGTTTACTGTCCTAAAGTTTTTAAATTGGACTGAATGGTCCCAGCCTTCAGATGCATCATGGGTGAAATTCAGCTGCCTTTAAATAGTGAACAACTATGATGTCAACCAGCAGAAGACGAGAAGCACAGTGTTAGCTCTTGTCCGTTCAGGAGAAATTTGCTTTCTTTTCTCAAACTCTGATTTCAGCCGGGCCGCTGTCCATTCAAACGGCACAAAGACATGTCTGTGCTTCACTTACAATGCAAAAAAAAAACTGTTTGTGAGCAGAACAAAGAGCCAACAGACACTCATATACACGCACAAACACTCACACACACTCACAGTGAAACAAGTGTCTTTCTTTATACTGTAAGATTACACAAGCAAACATGCATCTGCCTCTTTTCCATACCTCATCACATAACACTGTCTCTGTCTCTACTCTAGAATCCTTTCCCAGTAACTCATTAGTTACTTTATTTAAGTATATTTTTAAGGTGCACATGCTGTACATATCTGTATAAATATAATTTGTAGTATTTACATTTTTTGCTGCTGTACAATTCTTCTCTTCTACATTTCAGGGAAATATTCTTCAACATCAACTTATTTGGTGACCTACAGTGGGTACGGAAAGTATTCAGACCCCTTTAAATTTTTCACTCTTTGTTTCATTGCAGCCATTTTCCAAA
>NC_048411.1:27269572-27271400 GCF_013103735.1 Etheostoma cragini | reverse complement strand
TTGGAAAAAGGCTGCAATGAAACAAAGAGTGAAAAATTTAAAGGGGTCTGAATACTTTCCGTACCCACTGTAGGTTAGAGAAGAAAGCTTTTGACCAGGAGGTCGTCGGTTCAATCCCCAGACCAACAGGATGAAATCTGCGTGGGGAAAGTGAAAGAGCACCACTTGTCCCTCTCTCATTACCACCACTGAGGTGCCCTTGAGCAAGGACCTTGACCCCCACTGCTCTGTGGCCAGAAGATCAGAGCAGAACAGGTTAGAGCTTACACACCCTCTGCGTGACACGCACATCTCACACACGGCATGCTAGAAAGAGAACCGACACCTGTTTCTCAGGTAACACGCAAGGGTGTTGGAAGTGTTTCCAAGCAAAAAATAGAATAGGAAAAGATGTTTATATGTACTTTTGACACAAATACATTATTGTTTTGATGGACGGCAGAGCACAGAGCTGTCGGGGCCAATCCACAGCCGTTTCCATCCAGTAGAAATTGGTGGTAACTGTGTGAATGTTCAGCGTTCCTGCAAAAGAGAAGCTAACTCTCAGTGAACCTCCCCTAAATAAATAAAAGTCAAATAATAAAAAAAGAATTTAATAATTAAAATTAAAATAACTGCAATACAAATAATATATTAATTCAAAACATTCTTAACTCATTAAGATGGAGGAGATACCGGGTTCTGTTTGAAAACACTAATCCTTACTGTAAATAAGAGCAATAAAACTATCTAACTAAGTATTCTGACTGTTTCACGGCGATTATGTTTCTAACCACAAATAAACACACCCACACTTCTGCGGTAAGGTGCCGCGTTGCCGGAAATAGTGTGAATGCAGATTGTCATCCTGTCTGTTACTGTGTGTCTGTCAGTTTAACTTGAATATCAAGTCAACGCGGCGAATGAGAACGAGCTGCACGCTATTATTGGCTGCAGGTTTAACACCCACGTGGGGCCCAAAGGCTCTTTGCTGATGTTCATAAACCCAAACACAGAAAAGTAAGATGTAAAGAAAACATGCAGGCTGAGGACCTGGTCTCTGCAGACACAGATACCTCCACCATGTACTTCTAGTGGGTCATGTGATGATCAAGAGAGATTTTTCAATTAACTTTAGAGTACTTGCACATTCAGAAGAAACAAAACGTTGTTTCTCATCGGTCACAGTGCAACAAGAAAACGGAAAAAATACTTACAATCAAAAAAATGATGTAAAATAAAAGAGCTAAAACAAAAACATTTAGACAGCAAAATCACTCCATGAAATAGGAACGTTTATAAAGTGCAATTCAGTGGCAATACATTGACGTGCCAGTGTTTTGAATGTGGTGTCTGAATGTGTGTGTGTGTGTGTGTGTGTGTGTTTGTGTGTGTGTTTGTGTGGGTTCACAGAGTTCATTTTAGAGGTTGAATGCACCTTTGATCCTAGCATGGAGGAAGCTATTTAGACCAAGGTCTTAAATGCCAATCACTCCTAAAAACCATCACAGAGCTAGTGGTGTCCAGTATTTGTTTTCTTATTTGGTAGCTTAGGACACACACACACACACACACACACCTACCTTAATCAGCTCGGGATGCCCAAAAAGAGGGCTAAACGGCTCGCAAAGTGCTCGGTCTTTGCCACACATGCTGTTACTTCTACTCAAAAGAACAGGGAGGTAAGCTTATGAGGATAAATTATTCTTTTCAAGTTGACTTGAATAAATTGTTATCGGGTGTGTGTGTGTGTGTGTGTGTGTGTGTGTGTGTCTGGGTGTGTGTGTTTGTGTGTGTGCGTGTGTGTGTGTGTGTGTGTGTGGAGGGCTACTTTTAGTTTATGCATTTT
>NC_048411.1:27240365-27269534 GCF_013103735.1 Etheostoma cragini | reverse complement strand
GTGTGTGTGTGTGTGTGTGTGTGTGTGTGTGTGTGTGGGTGTGTGTGTGTGTGTGTGGAGGGCTACTTTTAGTTTATGCATTTTTTTATTATGAAAACACAGCATAATATACCTATTGAAGCTTCAACTGTCTCATTTTAGTCTTTTGCAGCAACGGAAAAAGTACAAAGAGCCTTAACAAAAGTACCATACAACAGTGTAAAAATACACACAATGTACTAAGTACAAAAAGTAAAATGCTGTGAACTGTCTCCTGTGACTGATCATTATTTATGACATTATTAATACTGATGCATGAATGTGAGAACCGCACGTTACTGTTGGAGCTGTACAAGGTGAAGCTGGTTTTAACTACTTTATATAGTTAGTTTTAGTTTCTTATAGTTTTACACTCCTCTTTAGTGATTTGCCGGGACAATGGTCCTAATACAACAAATTAAATAAACACCAGAATTGACTTTGTTTTGTCACACATTTGTTCTTATTTACCTCATCTTCCTTACCTTTATTTGCACTAAAATTATGTTATTCCTGGGCTTTGGAGACTACATAATATATATTTATAGAACTTTGGTTTTACCATTTCTGGTTTCTCTTATGATCATTTATGGAAACAACCCACCCAAATATCCTACATATGAAACAACAACATCAACAAAGTAAAAAAGGTCAAATATAACTTACTCAGTTTTCGTTTGTTCATGGTTTAGACATGGACTTCTCGATTTATTCCGTTACATAAGAGTTTCTGCCACTTGTTGCTGCAGTGTGATAATGAGGTCGAGAGAGTGTTGCTACTTCCTGTCTTGTGAACACAGCGGAAGCGTTGGGGCTGCATCTTTCGAAGCAGTTTTCATGTCATGTTGATGCCATCAATGACAAGTCACATTCTGACTTCACACTGGAAACGTCTCCAGTCACTTTAGATGTTTGACAGGATATTAGACGTGGATGTCCATGTTAAGGCCAGAAAAAGTCCTTTATGATCAAATTAAACTTCAATAATGCCAAAAAGGTATATAACCCTGAACTGAACATACATGGAATACAAGTCTTTTGACATTAGGGAAGTTAGACGGTAAATACTTATGATGTGAGTCAAGACTCCTCACCCTGTCATGTTATTAAGTACATTTCCTAAGTATGTACTGTACATAAGTACACATTTCAAGTACAAACCCCAATTCTAATGAAGTTGGGACATTGTATAACACGTAAATAAAACAAAAATAACAACATGATTTGCAATTCCTTTTTAACCTAAATTCAATTGAATACACTACAAAGACAAGACATTTTATGTTCAAACAGATCAACTTTATTTTTTCTTTTAATTGATTTTGGAAACCAACAGCAATGGTTGAACAAAATTATAACAATGTCACACTTCAATTCAATCAGATGAATCCGTAATGAAAATAATCTATGGTTAATAGTTCAAATGAGTAGAATCCTGCTGTTGCATGTACGCATGAGCACTTTTAATCTTCTGATATAATATATAATAGAGTCACAGTGTAATTATTAATATTCACTGTATGTAGCTGCCTTTGTTACTCTACTTGGGTGCTTTTTCTTAACGAGCACTTTAAGTGCAGGTCTTTTATTGTGACGGAGTGTTTTTACAGTGGTATTAGTACTTTCACTTAGGTACAGGATCTGAATACTTCCACCACAACACACCACAAACACCCTTACATTTTAATTACACCCCAACCTCTTATTCTTTCATCTGTGAGTTTACACATAGGCTGTATTCTATTCCCCAGCATGATGAGGGGTTCAAGCTATTCTCACACTGCCTGGAATAAACATACTGAAGAAAATACTGCATCTTTTAACTTATTGTTATCCTATATCTACTTTGGTGACTCTAGGGCAAAAGGATTGCTCATAACCTGTGTTCACGTTCACTTTTCCGCTGGAATCAATACAATCAAGAACTGTCCGGTCTTGGACTCGAGTTCGGACTCAAGACCGTTTTTCTATGGTCTCGGACTTGTCTCGGACTCGCTGGTATTTGGACTCGAACTTGTCTCGGTCTCGGCCACTGGTCTTGCCCAATATGGCTTTCGGTCTCCACCGATTCCAGGTGTCTATATTATTTTGATAATAATATTGGAAGGAAAGTGAAACCCGAAATGATTGTCTTGATACTGTTATGCATAAGACCTTTTTTCTGTCCTGAACTTGGTCTTGACTTGGACTCGAACCTTTTTGGACTTGGTCTTGTCTTGGACTCAGACTATTTTGGACTCGGTCTTATCTTGGACTCGACTAGTCCTGACTTGGACTTGTCTTGGACTTGACTAAGGTGGTCTTGACTACAGCCCTGACAAAAATGCAGGAAACTAGTTTCAGTTGGGGCGCCTCGGTTCTGAACCGTCTCTGACTGAACTTGAAGAATTTAAATATTTCCTCCAGGTAGATGTCATTTTCTTAAAAGTAATAATATACGTTTATATGGCCTATTTCATTTTTGGAAATGTCAAGCTTTACCGTTGTTTTTGAAAGCCCAGTCTGTTTAAATGAACTTTTAGCACAAATCAATGCATTCAAAGCAGAAATATATGTATGAAATATACCACAAAAGTACTGGACAAGGCTTACACATATCATTTAATGAAATCATTTCATATACATATTGTGTCCTTTCCCAGACTTCATAGAGACATATCATTTATTTAACTCTTCCTCCATTTCTTCTTTGTTCAGGAGATCAGTTCTACATTTCGATCATAACTAGTAGGTAATCAATTCTACCAGAACAATGAGTTATAAGGAAACCAGCAATTTAAAAATACACATTTCCTAAACAAAAAACTACACACTGGAACAATTTCACTTCCTGTTTCAGTTCTTCAAATCATTGGGTGGAGCACTCATCTTACCCCTGTCTCCCCTGCAAGTAAAACACACATTAAAGGGACAATAGGGAATAGGAAATGTCTTTCTGCCATATTAAAAGTTATGGCCTATAAAATATTATGTGCATAACTGTGTATTTATAATCCATAGATAGGCTTTCATGTATTGATCTTGTCCGTTAATGACCAAACAAACGTTTTCTGGATTAAAATATAGTCTTAGAAACTTACTGTACATCTATAAAGTTTTTTTTGTCAACCTCTCATTCCACTTTCATATCACAAAGTTGGACGTATATGTGAAAACTGAATAGTGAGAAGCCCTACAAAAGCATGTTCTTCCTCCCTGTTTTCTGGTTGTCACATGAAAGAAGACGCCAAGCTGAATGTGAGCATTTGACAGACAGAAAACATGTCACCACAGCAGGAGGACATTCATCCGCCTTCCCGTCTCTGTGGGTGGGGCACTGAGCCTTTCAACATCTTGCAACATGTCCTGCCAACGTTTCCTGGTGAACCCAAAAATCTCAAATCCAACTGGGCAGATTTGTGCGCTCAACTAACTAGCATTTTTCAAAATGTCATTTTTTAAACAGCATCATGACAGTCATGAAGAATGCAGGAAAACTGCATCCAACAATGATTGATACAGAGATAACAACTGTTTTAAAGCTGGCAGCACTAAGACTCAAGTTGATAGAGAATGTATCTTACCAACCACAGATGTGAACTTCTCCGTTCACTTTCAAAGTTGTGCAAAAACATCCGGTGACATTTTATACATTTTAGAATTTACCCTCTGTTTGTTAGTAATCACAACACACAGGCCTGAAAGACACAAACACTGAGGACCTATACATGCACAAACGGAGGGATGTGCTGGGACTGGGTCCAAAGTCATTGTTAGCTGAACCAGCGCTCTGAGCCGTTGGGGGGATACGGTGCCTTGCTCAAGAGCACCTGGCAGTGCCCAGGAGGGGAAGTGGCGTCTCTCCAGCTACCAATCCACATTCGTACTTTGGTCTGTACGGGGACTTGAACTGACGACCCTCCGGTCCCCAACCCAAGAAACAATAGGCCTACATCATTTTAACAAAAACCTAATTTGACGTTTTCTGTGTACATATTTGTGTCTGTAAAGTAATGTCCTAAGTACATTATTTCCCAGCTTAACATTGAAAATAATCAAGTAAAGTACATCAATTGTGTATTCAAGTGCAGTAGGCCTTGAGTAAATGTACTTAGTTACTTCCCACCACTGCCTGTTGCTGGTGTTGAACTGGGTTAGCTGGCTCTGTCTGTGTCTAGAAACAGAACACAGTTGTGTTGTCTGAACAGAGATGACTCACAGTCGTGTCAAATGAATGAAGACCGTTAGTACCAAACAAGTCATGTTACTGCATTCAGCAGAGACTGTGGAACTTTAAGGGTGAGCTCAGCCAAGTCACAAAAAACACAACTCAATACATAGTAATCAATTTGGATCACAGCTGTGATCTTATTCAAAATTCAAGTTTCAAAATCCTTTATTAATTATTAAAAGACACAGATAAACTAACAAAAAATAAATTAAAGCAGAGAAAAGAAATAGCAAAATAGTCAAATGTAATTATAGTATTGCACAGTCACATACTAATGAAACTACTGTATATATGATTTGTCTCCATATTACGGTTATCACAACTTTACTTTCAGCAAAAAAAAGTAAATAAAACATAAATTAACAGCACCGCCACAGCCGCGCAATTTAATTACTTTAGTTACTAACGACACACATGTACTGTAGACGTCAGTCTGGTTGTTATAGATTTAAACAGTGAGTCATTTTAGAGGTTTTAAGTTGTACTTGTAATCTGCAGTGGTGCAAACAGTACAAGTCCTGCTTTTAAAATCATTACTTTATGTTCAATATCTACAGGCTATCATCATGTATTTGTTGATTATGTTTTGTATAAATAATCTGAATGTGTAAAGTAACTACAGCTGTCAACACTTCCCTCTAAGATGTAGTGTAGCAGGAGTGAAGAAGCATGCAAAAATACTAGTAATTTAAAATTGTATTTAAGTACAGTACTTGACTAATTAACTCTTCCTTACTTTCCACCACTGGACATTTGTTTCTGTATATTAACGCTGTTGTTGCATCAATTTCTATGAGTACCCCACATCCACATAAAGAACAATATTTTTTTGTTTTAAAAACATAGACATGTATTTATATATATATGTGTGTATATTTCCTGTAGCTCTGTGTTTGAACACTAGGTGGAAGCAGAAGTCCTAAAGAAGTAGAGTGATGTGAGAGGGATAGAAAGGCTGGAAGTTCCTGTCGACCAGGCAATGTTTTGTTTTGCTTAGTCAAAAATTCAAATTAAAACTTTTTTCCCCCTGATGCTTTTTAAAGCTAAACCCGACACCTTTGTCCCATTTCAGACATTTTTGTCACTTTTTCAACGTAATTCAAGGATTTTTCATCTTTAAATGCTATTAAATTGAATAAAACATCCACATTCAATCAAAAGTAAACTTATCATTTGTTTCAGAACATTGTAGCGAACCATCCACGTTATTTCTTTTGGAAGATTGGTGAAAACAAATTGTACAAAATGCATTCTTCTGTTCATCTGAAGCTAATCTGGGGCTTCAGCTGTAAGAGTTAGACAAATTTAAAAAAATAAAAAAGTTACAATCCCTCTCTGTTTCCACAGACTGGTACTAAATTTAGGAGACAGCATCCATATTCATCTAACTTATAAAAAGCATTCGTTGCTTGTACTTCTTTGTTTTTTCACTTATTAATACATATTATGGACCTTGATCTATTATCACAAATCAGAACAAGGATTTACCCCAAAATACCCCAAACTCAGCACACTGTGTTGCTGCAGCGTCATTTCAGTGACAGTTACACTGAATAAAACCAAGAAATTCATTTTCTAGGCCAGAGAGCTGAAACAATCAGAGTAGACTCTTCTCTCAGGATGTGTTCAGGAGGGAAGCCACCCGAGACTCTCCTTCAAACTTGGACACATCCCTGAAAGTATTTTGTGATTGCTGGAGGACTTTCCTGTCTGCACCATCTGCCGGTAAAGAAACATGGCAACGGACATGATGTTGTCAAGGTCTTTTTCACCACAGCTAACGGCACCATCTGGCCCATTTATCTGCAAAATTGCTGATTTATGTTTTTTTCTTCACTAAGCTCAAGTAAATGAGAGCTAAATCACTACATATTAATTAAACACACATTGACTACAACGATTCTTAATGAAAGACAGGATCAGATTCTGATCAATCACAGAGGATTAAGGAATTTCCATCCTGATCCACTGACTCCCTTTTGTCTGCTCTGCTCATGCATTTTAACTAGGGCTGTAATGATACACCCAACCCAAGGTTTGGTTTGTTTCACAATGTTTGGCCCACAATTCAATACAAACCTCTTTTTGTATTTTTTAGGTTTTTTTGGGGGGCGGGGGGGGGGGGTTCTCAGTAAACGGAATACAACTTTTTTTCTGCCACATTGTCATTGATTAGATCCCAATTAGCAACAGACTATGACATGTGGACTAAGGTTAACCGCTCCTCAGATCTCTGCAGGGTACCTCCAGACAGCTAGCTAGACTATCTGTCCAATCTGAGTTTTCTGTTGAACGACTAAAATAACTTTTGAATGCACGTGTTCCACCAAAACAAGTTCCTTACCAGGGCTATTTTGCAGAGGAACCGTTGTTCTGTCGGGCAAGTAGCCGCCGCCCAAGATGATTGCGATTGGTTTAAAGAAATGCTAATAAACCAGAGAATGTTTTTTTTCCCATCCCGAATGCGTCTAATTTGAACCAAACCAATCAAAGTAGTTTGAGTGCCTAAACATAACCAAACTGCAACCGTTTCACAATGTTAACGACGTTTTTAAAACTGTATTGGTTACGGTTTCGGGTTTAGATATGATGACCAAAAATGTTTCTACAGGTCACATTTCCTGCCACCGGTAGGGGTGCTAGGGGTCAAAGAGGGTAGACAAACCCTAGGACATAAATGGATGGTTTTGAGGACTTGTTGGTCAACATATTCCCCCGATAGACCAAAAACTAATGCTTAAGAACTTCCTGTGTGTGGCTCTCAGCTCCAAAGCCCATTGGTTAAAAAAAAACACCTCACAAAAAAAATGTACCATTTCTTTTACAATGTCGTTTGTAAAACAAGCTCAGTAAGTTCATTAAACAGCTGAACATTAGTTTTTATCAAATGTTACTCAAACAGGGGTAAAGAGTAAATATGTTGGGGACTACTTTCAGCTGCAAATTGACACTAAAGGTTTGTTTCCACATTGAATACGTCCATTCTGTCTTCTTTTGTTCTCCTATTTTAATCCAGTTTAAGTTTGGACACGTAGCACACATACCCCAAAGCATTAATGAACAGCAGAGACCTCATTGTGAGTAACGACACAGAAATGACAACACAAAGCCAATGGCCTCCTTTTTGTCATCGCGTGCACTGAAATATTGATGAGCCTCGCTTTACCCTGTCACCGTCTCAGATATTTGTCTCTGACTGACGAACGCTGTGGTGTTTTTCCTGGCAAACAATCAGGACTGTTTACTGTTAACAAAAGCTGCAGCGCAGGACATGTTTTTAAAAAGCACATGAGGAGAAGATGGGTGACCATCAGCCGTGTGAACAGTTTGTCACTATTTTCATCTCACTACAATCCGTGCCGAATTTGCATACTTTATATGCTGTCTTTGTTTTTACCTTCTGGAGCCTGAAAGAAACATTCTGCAGCTAATTTCATCCGCTCTCCCTCCCTACCTCCCTGTGCTTCGTTTGCTGAGCACATCTCTATGGCTGTGATATATCACCGCTGTAGCTTTCAGGTAATTCCCAGGTGAGTCTACCTGTCTTAATGTCGTCCCAAAATAGAAGACTTATCACCCAGAAGTAGGCTACACAGGATATGTGAGTCTTCCTTCCATTTTATTTCCACTGCTGAGCAGATTCACACATAACTGAAAAGGTACGAACGAATGAGGATTCATGAGTCAGTGCTGGATTAAAAAGATTTCTGTGCATGACATAATCTCTTTTTGTGTGCTATGGAAGAACAAAAACTGCCACAAACAGGTCAATCATTCACTGTGGGGTGCACGTACTATTGTGGGTTAACCAAGGTTTTTGTAATAAGAAAGAAAAAGTGATTTCTGCAGAAGGCGATAATTGCAGCCTTAACACAGGCTCTATACAAATCTGTAAATACAATATTTTCCCTTTTCTTCCGTATAAATATGGCGTTTTGCAGTCTGTATTGACAACACACTCAACTGTCTTTGTTCCAAATTGCAGCCACATGATTACAGTGCACTCTGAAGTACACTTTTTTCTTACTTTCTTTCAGAGAGTTAGACGAGAAGATCGAACCAAACACATGTCTAACTGTGTCTCTGTGTAAACACCTAGCTAATCTAATGTCTAGTACAGAGCTGTCAGGGCGGTTAGCCTAGCTTAGCATGAAGACCAACAGGGGAAAATATCTAGCTCTGTCTAAATCGAAAATATACAACTACAAACAGCTTCAAAGTTCACTGATTAACACAAAGTATCTACATTTGTATATTCTGTTCACAAAATGCCTGATTTATTTTCTATAAGTACTTTACCTCTACTTCTCAATGGGCAGCACACCTGTAAACACTCACGTAACTGTGTCTCTGAGTAAACACACAGCTATCTTAACCATATCTCAACCATCAAAATTTGCTTTTTTCCACATTTTGTTGCTTATTTCAATGTTTTTGGCACTTTTTCCATTACCACCAGTATATTCACCACCACCAACATATATTAACACTAGTTTTGATGATTTTGATGGTTCAGATTTTTGGAATTTATGGTCAATAAACCTCACTTATATGACATCTTGATTTTTTGTGTTAGAAAAAGACGAAATTATGAATGATGCTGACTAATAGCTAAGATCAGAGCAATGAAGGTGATGAATAATCACAGATGTGTCAAAGACTAGTCAGGATAATGCGATTCTAAATAATGACCACCACTCGTCCTCCACGCAGTTGCTAGTATCCAAGGAGGACACGGAAAAGTATAAAAACATGGACTATTTTCGCTCGATTTTCTGCACTCGAAAGTCACCGGAGGCCACAATCTTCTGGACAAAGCCATACTGAGAAATAGAAAGAGAGCTGTGAGGAGCTGCTAGGCTTAATGTATCATGAATGTAATGCATGTAAAACTATGTATACAAAAATACATTTGAACCAGAATGTGTTAGCAAGATAAACGTATAAATGTAGATATATCCAAAGCGCATGCAATGATCATGTCACGCTAAATCAGAATAGTGGCACTTTTTTGGTCCAAATTCAGGCACGCTGTACAAAAACAGAAATGTGACATGAATAAGACATGTGCATCAACTGTGTGACGTCTCAGAGAACATGGAGCAGATGGATGTGAGTGGCAGCGACATGTATAAATCAACACGGTTGGACCGCCGCCAGCAGCAGCAGAGAGGCGGAGGCAAGGATGTTTAGAGAGCGTCTCTTTTCTCTGATGCTTCAGCTCTCTGGGAAGCTCTTAATTAGAAATGAGTGTAGAGGATGGTGTGATGATGTATGAGAGCACAACACATATCGATGAATTGATCAACATTTTTCATACAGTTGATGAACCCGGAAGCTGCAGCTTTTGTGTGTGTGTTTGTGTGTGTGTGGGTGTTACTGTACATGGTTGAAAATATCTTCTTGTAAGTAGATGTGAGCATTAGTGGATGTGTGTATCTTACTTCAATCTTTGTTTTTGACATGTTAGGTTTTAGGAAAGTAAAGATTAAAGTGAAGAATAATAATAAAAATGTCACAGAATTTTGGGATTTTATTTCTTTTGAGTGAGAACATTTCGGAAAGAGTGTGTATTTGTAAAAGATATTTAAAAAAAAAAAAGATGTGAAAGAAACAAGACAATGTGACAATGCAATATTTGAAGAAAAAAAACATAAATAGAATTTTAAAAGAGTAAAATAGAAAAAAGAAAATAGATACAAAACACATTAAAATAAAAAAGACAGAGACCTATGTACTGCAGCTACAGCGCAGTGCGAGATTTTAATACAGCAGCCCGAAGTGAAAAAAATGTGAGTGTTTTTAGTCAGGCCGTTTGTTTTTAAGAAAGTCAGTCAACGTCTAGAAAGTAAGGATGTCTTCAGTTGTAACTTCTTCAAACAGCTGTTAAAGGAGTAAGATTGGTTTTAGGGTTAAAGATGCAATGCTCAGTGTGGGCACATGTAAAAGAAATGCGGGGCAGCAACGATGAAACGGCCTTTAACACAACGTCAGAGACTGTTACTTCTTCACATTCTGTTGATAATGTTGAACAACAAAATCTTAAAGGTACAATGTGTTACAACAACATGATACATTGCACCTTTAAGGATAGACTTTGGTTCAGGTAAAGGTCAGAGTAAGACGCTGGGAAAAACGTTATCTCAGTGTGGATGGGTGGCAGTAGCTCAGTCCGTAGGGAGTCTGAGCTACTGTTATGGACCAAAGCACAGAGTGTGGGTTGGTAGCTAGAGAGATGCCACTTCTCCTCCTGGGCACTGCCAAGGTGCCCTTGAGCAGAGCACCATGCCCCCCCCCCCAACCACTCAGGGCGCTGGTCCAGCTGGCAACCCACTCATTCTGACATCTCTCCATTTGTGTGTGTATTTCAGTGTTTTGTGTGTATTTCAGACCTGTGTGTAGTAATTACTAACAAACAGAGTGTAAATTGAAATTTCCCCACTGGGGATAAAAAAAAAGTATAAATTATAAAAACGTATTAATTATTATGATTGGCAGTGGGTCCGTTTATTTGCACAATTTCTCCATGTCCATGTACCTTAAACACAAAACTGCCTGTGTATGTGTGTTTGTGTGTGGGTGTGAGAGAGAGACTGCAGATTCCTCTGACCTTGGACGCCCGTTAAGCTGCTGGTAACACGCGGCAGCTCATCAAATATTTACGGCTTCATCTAAATCAGGACTTCATGTGGTCTCTCTTCCTCTGGCCTCCGGCTGTAGGCCGCGGGCTGCCAGAGAAGAGAGAGGAAAACACATCAGCACCGAGTCCGACTCACTATGAACACATGAAAAGCACTGCTGACACTGCGTTCTTATAATGAGCTGTTACACAAACCTTTCAGGGTTAAGGATTTGAACTCAATGCCAACCTTTGAACTCAGGTCTGATAGTGATTAGTATTATAAAAGCTAAGATTATTTTGCAAATAATTTGATTTCCTTATAAACTATTAGAAGTACTTAAAACATTACATGAATAAAACATACAACCCAAAGTGATTTATATGAAGGTCTTGCTTTCCCTGACTAACAGTCCAGATCCTAAATATATTCAGTTTATAGAGATATAAGTCAGAGAAAGCTACATATTCTCATAATTGTGAAGCATTATTTGTCCGATATAGCCAAACTAGCGGCAGTCAGTCTGTCTATCATGTCGGTCCAGACTAAAATATCTCAACAAATATGACATTGCTTGGCACACATTTAGCAGAAACAGTCATATTCCCCAGAAGATAAGTCCTGCCAGGTGTGGTGAGCCTCTGACATGTCAGCCTTTTAGTGAAATGTCTTGACAGTGTATGGATGGGTTGCCGTAGAAATTTGGTTCATGTTCCCCTCAGGATAAATTTTAATGATGTTGGCGATCCTCTACATTTTTCCGCCATCATCATGTCAACATTTCACTTTGTCTATTACTTTTAGTTTGTGACATACCAACACCACACGCATGCTAAACTAAGATGCTATACATGGCAAACATCATACCTTCTTCATATTATACTACTAATAATACTGTGTTCATTTGACATAGTGCCTTTCCCAGAAAGAGTCTCATAGTGCTTCACATGATGCAATTGTTATTTTTTTTGAATCAGTGAAATTAGCAAGAACAAAAAAAAATGTTTCATGAGTGTTGAATTAAAAGCTCTGCATGCTAGTGACAAATATTTATTTTAAACCTTATTTAATTAATGCATTATGCCTCACGCAGTTTGTTTTTGTCAAAAGCAGAGCTCAGGGCATTATTTAGTATTCAGGGTCTTTTATTACCTGCTGATTTAGCAAAGCTGAATTCCTACTTTGCATTGATATCATGCCTCAGAATTCTCCCTCCGTAGATCTGGGAGGAAAATGAAGGTTGAACAGGAAAAAGAAATCATGCAACTACAAGAGGTTGTGGAAGAAATGAATACTTCTACATTCATTTCAATTCATGAATTTGCATTTGTAAACACAGCGTGTGAGAGGAGCTTATGTAACCTTAAACTGATTTCCGTCAAGATGATTTATCCAAGACACATTTTGTCCTTAGCGTGCCACGGATTCGGAATGAATGGCACGAGATAAACAGAACGCCACAGAAGACTGTCAGCGCATGGTCATTTTGAAAGGGCAGATGGGGAAACTTACTCAGTCAGTCAGTCAGTCAGTCAGTCACTCACTCACTCACTCACTCACTCATACACTCACTTACTCATACACTTACTGACACAGCCACTCATGTCTTGTGACTTTACATTTGTAGGGAAGGCCTCACATTGCTGCAGCGTATATGTAAATATATGCACATACATATATGTATACACCATATGTTTGCAACATCACACACAATGTTGTGCCACAACAACTTTATTCTGTACTTTATTGTATATATACAGTCAGGGCTTATAATCATGGACATCAAGTAGAAGAAGCACAGTTAGAGGCCTGAAAACCAGCATGTGTCCAACCAACTATTCTCACACCGCAATAGTTCACACACCTAAACACACACACACACACACACGCACGAAGACACCCACAGCAACCACCATCGTGTTGATTTATTTCACTGCCAGGCTGTTTCTTTTCCTTTTTTTCCCGCCCTGATCCCTTGATTGTAATTCAGCGGTGGAGGTGAAGGCAGACAGAGGCGATGAACACATCTGTGGTGAGAAGCAACAGAGGAAGAGCCTCCGTCAAGTGAAAGGAGTGATTTACAGCCAGGGTGAAGGTGGCTCTGACAAAGAGAAAGAAGTGGAGAGTGTAAACGCTTGAGCAGCCTTGGAAGTGAAAGTGTGAAAGGGAAAGCCAGGCAGAGGAGCGAGGTGGTGATGCTGCTGCTAACACCATGTGTGTTTTGTAGAAGCACAAACAAAGGTTTTACAGAGAAGTGCTGGACTGATGAGAGGATTTGGACGTTAGCTTTGTTTTCTACACCACAATTTTACAGATCAACAAATTGATGGTGTTAATCAATTGCTTATTCATCCATTCATCTTTATATTCACTGTATTGTTTTCATCCGTTTTATGGCATGGGAAAATTTTTTATTGAATGCATCATTTTCATGAAATTGTACATATTTTAGTAGATAGTGATGGTGAAGTATTTTGCCTAACTGGGTTTACCACCGTAGATAAATATGCAAATCTGACCAATCACAATAAGGGATTATTGTCTAACTAGAACTGTTGATTTATTTAATGAAAGAGGGGAGACAAGCAATGACCTCATTTGAATGATTAGCTTCGTCATGTAAAAATTGTATTGATTTCAAGTAACTGCCCACACTGCAAAGCAACCCCAAAAACAGCCTGAAAAGCCAGACCCACATCAAGATGTTGTTTCAAGATGGTGGGTCTGGGAACTCACCACAGGCTTGGCTCAATCCGAGGGGCGGGATAAACAGTCACCTTTCAAATTCCCTCTGCACGAAATAGAAGAGCACTACAACCAACCAGAGCAAAGCTGGTTACTCAATTCAACTCCGAAGACATCTTTATTTTTTAAGAATGACTTCAGTGCTTACCTCCAGGTCCTACAGTCGCGGCAACAGACGATTCAAAAGACAATCTTCTTTGGGTTTTTTTAAGTAGCAGGAAATTCACACGGGACTGTTGCAACTCTGCCGTCCTTGTGTCAAGCCCGCCCACCGACTCTATACACGATGTAATTGGCAGGACCATAGTTTGTTTTTTCCAGCTCGCAAGCCAACGGAGAGTTGCTAGACTGACCCGAGCTGCGAATGACATTTTTTTTCATAAACATGAACTTGAATCACAGTAAGTCACCTCGCTGTAAAGAGCTTTACAAAGAAAACAGGAGGGTAATTCTCATGGGATTGCCGCTGTGTGTTGCGGAAAAACTCAGGACCACAACTCATTTCACACATCTGAAGAAAACTTAGGAGACCTTGATGACTTGCAGATGAGCATTTAATGAAGTGACCCTCCTCCACTCCGTTCCCCTCCGGTTCTCATCAATCCCATCACCAAGGATTACTCCATCAGAAGCCCCGCTTCACCTCTTCTCACTCCAAACCTGTAAAATACAGACGTTTGGACAGTGGCTTTCAGCGTCTACATGGACGATGAAGGTGCCCTTTAGCGTGTTTGTTTAACGTACTGGGGGGAGCACAGGGGTTTGGCAAGTAGTGTGTTAGGCAGAAATTCCATGCAAGGAGGTTGGTTGGGGTGGTGGATGGGTCAAACACAGGACTTTCACCTAGGAGACTGGGGTTTGTCTCCCATTTGGCGCCTTTCCTAAAGTCGTTTCTTCTTTAACAGTCCCATTATTCCCACGTGTCATAAAAACGTAAACCCACCCACGACCTTTTACTAAACCCATTCATCCCGTTCATGAGATGTTGCTCTTTGGATGCTTTTATATGGATCTCATTGGCCCCCTTAAAACAGAGTGTATTATTTTCAGTACTTCAGGCATGCAAAATTGTCCAGCTTTGAGTTTGGGAGCTTTGACATCTTACACCAGATCAGCAGTAAAAAACTTAAGAGTAACTTTTGATTGCAGCATGACATTTGACAAGCAGATCAGTAATGTTGTTGGAATGAGCTTTTTCCAGCTTTGTCTGCTAGCTAAAGCCAAGCTTAGGAAACATAGGAAAGGCTATTTATGCTTTTATTAGTTCAAGGTTTGACTACTGGTACACTCTCTATGTTGGTCTGAATCAGACCTCTATCTCACGTCTTCAACTTGTGCAAAAGCTTTTTTGCTTTTTTACGAATACATCTAGACGTGCACACATCACTCCCGTTCTCTACACTCTACATTGGCTCCCGGTGCGTATTAAAATAGATTTTAATTTCTGGCCCCAGAGTAGTTGTCTGAAATTTTAACTTTGAAGGACGACAGCAGGTCATTGTGGTCTTCAAATCAGCGAGTTTCAGAAGTCCCAAGGTCCAGGTATAAACCATGGGGTCATCAGGCTTTTGCAGTTGCTGCACCGAGACTCAGGAACAAAATCCCACCTGTTATTCACACTATTACAGATGTAGCTCTTTTTAGGTCCAAATTAAAAACAAATCCATAGTGGTAGAATACATGGTGGTTTGACCATTTTATTCTTCTGTTTCTCTCTAACCTTTTCTGATTTCACTGTTTTCTATGTTTGCTCTTTCTATTGTATGATATATGTTTTTACTCTTGGTTTCTGATGTTAAGCACTTTTGATACCTGCTGGTTGCTGTAAAGTTCTATGTCAATACATTTTAATTGGTTTGATTGAATATACCATATCTGAAGTCTCTTTCCCGAAATTCAGCGCATTCGGCACAAAAGAGAAAGGGGAGGTAACCTTGCGCCTTATGACCTCATAAAGGGGAATTCTACATTGGCCCATTTTTAGATTTGAGTTTTCACTTTTTCAAAGGCAGAGCAGGATACCCAGGGCTCGGGATACATTTATCGCCATTTCTAGCCACTGGGGGACCAGAGGAAGGCTGGGGGAACGCATGTTAATGTTAAAAAATTAAGTGTAATTTTCAGGCCATGGGACCTTTAACAACTGCTTTTATTTTTCGAAGGGTTTTTGCATTTTCCAAAAAACTGCTGCTGCCGTTAAATATTTATCCTCTGTCCCAGACAACCCTAACATTTACGTGGAGGACGCACAATCATTTTATAATTATAATAGGACTGCGTGCTGAACCTGTTAACCTAATTTCAATCTGAGCTTTCTGTACATTCAAAACAACTTTTAAATGTCAAAAGTTGAAAAAATTGAAACAAAGAAGTTAAATGAGAACCTAAGATAGAAAATAGGAAGAATTGTTGTAGACTTTTACTAAATAGTTGCTTGTGTAAAAACTTGATTCCAGCTTCTTAACTGAAATATGTTGTGGTTTCTTCACTTCTCTGGGACATTAAACTGGATATCTTTGAGTTGTGGGCAAAACAAGACATTTGAGAACATCATCTTGGGCTTTGGGAAACACTGATTAACAACATATTCAGACGTTATTTTTTTATAACCAAACAACTAGTGATGGATCGAGAAAACGATCACAAATGAAAATAATCGTTAGTTGTAGCCCTATCAGCGTGTACTGTGTAATTGTGTCAGGAAAAAGGGATTATGTCTGAGCCAATGATTTCTTTCATCTTCCTGCAGAGTGGAGCCCCACATTGACGCTGACAGCGACATCCTCATAAACGACATAAAAGCGATTGTGTGTTTATCGTGGCCCAAAGCCCATCAGTTCATCTTTAGCTTACTCATTTCATCTTATCAACCTTTTCTCATTAACCATAAATATCACATGTAAGAATACTGTGGTTCGTTGCATATCTCTTCCACAGATGATGATTAAAGGGTAAGTGCCTTACGGCTACATACATTACAGCATTAATATCATAAATCATGACTGAATTAACATGCTGTAAACAAAAGAGACCTTCACTGACAACACTGTCAGGATTTTGACGCAAATTAGGAGATAAACTTGAATCACAACATGAAAACACAAAAAAAGATGAACTTTAATGCACAGAAACTATATTTTTTAAATACTAAACCAGTCCATGCAGGTTTTAAATGGACTGATTGAGGACAGAGAGACTCCTGAAGGTGTGTAATCAGCATTCAGCAGCAGGAAACCAAACGTTACTGCACGTGATTAATAACCACTGCAAAATGCCCCAGAAAAATCAAATTAAAAGGGGCGAAACTGTTTAATTTGATCCCAGGACTTGATCTCAAAAATTGATTAAATTCTGCAATAAAAGTACGCTGAACCTGAACATGGGAACATCCCCCTGGAGCAATCTGCTCTTCTTCAGTGTAAAAGCTAAAGAAAGTGCTGAGACAGTCCCCAGCTTTGACTCTGAGTGTTTCTGATCATCTCTCGTGTCAAACAAGAGATAAGCTCAGCATTTCTGCAGACATCAAGACTGTCTGTCTCCCAGCGAGTGATTGATGGCTTTTATAACTGTCAACATAGCAAAATCTAGGGTTGCGGAACGATGTCAGACTGGCAACGCAAGATTAGCGTCAAGCCTACACTGACATTGTGTGACGTTTAGAGTTTCAGGTTTGGAGTTTTCAACATGGCCACTCATGTGAACTTCGACGCTAGGGAGGAGGGGGTGGGGAGACGGCTTTTATCTTAAGTTAAATTAGGACTGCAGTAAGCGTTTCAAATCATAGTTGTCAGTATTACATTGTGGACCTTCAAAGGTGAAAGAATTGATTTTTGTGTGGTATGTAAACCAGTCATTCTCACGGGATCTTGTAATATGGCGAGAATCCAGCTCCTGTACAGGGTACAGCGTTGAGTGGGATTCAGAGTTCATCATCAGCCACTCAAGATGGTCTGTAACATTATGAGACGGACAAGTTACCTCAACGTGGTAAAAAAGGAGGTTGCAGAATGGCGCTGGTTGTGTTGCAGCAAAAAGTTGTGTAAGGTAACATTTTTATGCAGGATCACCTTGGGTTTTATTCTCTCTGTTAGACTCTGGGCTGGCATCAAATGACCTGCAAATGCACTGCTCACATCCGCAGCAAAACTAAATAAATATTTTATGTAATGATAAGAAGTGTCCATATAACCTCCATTTGCTATTAAAATGTGTGCACCTTTTTTAGCCAGACGCAAACCTCACAAGCTTTTCCACTGACATCCCCGCTCGGCCAAAACATTACTCTCGTGGAAATGAAAAAGGAGGCTGTTTTTCTTAACATTGGCACTGCTCTTACAAATCTGAAAACAACCTCATAATGAGGAATGAATGGAATAATGGAGTGTAACATTATGTCCATTAATTATCAAGCTAATTGCTCAACATTTTTGTCATTAAAGAATCCATAGCACCACATGAAGAATTCCATATCACCACAGCGTTGTGAAAAGTGTAAAACCAGACCAGAGATCCCAAATGTATGAAGACCTGTGTGTGAGATTGAATGGCAACAGGCTAGAGGGCTGCTGCAGAGAGGGAAGCTCTCTCACTCTCTCAAATAAACCTGCTGCTAAGTGACGCAGAGACAGCTCTCTCTCTCTCTCTCACACACACACACACACACACACACACACACACACACACACACACTCACCCCTGTAACCCAGCACTCTGCTGATGCAGCTAAACGGCAGCCAGTGTGTCTCTCTGTCTAAAAAGGGTTACTTGAGCATGCAGAGCCACAGAGTGGTGCAACATGACAGATAAGATGAGCAGCGTCCACCTCTGCTGAGACGGCTGGTGATGCTTGTGTTATAGATAGACTTGGGGGGGGGGCTGACGCCTTGGCGTGGAGCACATACCAGATGGAGAGCGTCAGCCCTGTGTGTGTTTGTGTGTAAGGATGCCAGAGTTGCTATTGAATGTGAAAAAAGCAGAAAGAGTAAAAGTATGTAGTCATGTGTTTGTGTGTGTCGTAAATGGAGACAACATGTGAGAGATGATGATGAACATGTACCCATCAGCTCAAACATCACAGGAGATGATGATCTGCTGTTGAGAGTCACCTTTATCAGTTGCCAGTGTAACTTGAATCCTAAAACTGCATGTGGTTAGTCATCAATTAACAAGAAAAGACAACCTGGCATGTGCATTGCTGAAATTACTGTGATTTTTGACATTAACTAATGTGAATGAACAGCTGTTCTGCTCATTTGGTTAAAATATGATGTTGAATATGGTACACTTTTTAGTGCATTAATCTGCATGGCGGCGGTGAGTCACCAGCAGGCTTACTTAGTGATACCTGAACTGCCTCCCTCTCTGCTCAGGGACAGCTTCTGTGTTTTTTCACCTGAGAGGAGTAAAAAACCTAAGAGGTGTCACTCTGCTGCTGAATCTTTGAACCAAAAACATTCAGTGCCATTCATGTATGAAATTTTCTCTTCAACCTATATCCTGTGGTGGATGGTGATTTAGTACATTTACTCAAGCACTGTACTCGTACATTTAGCAGAATCTAACCAACAAAGAAATGTAGCAGTTGCATTACTGTGAAGTTGAAACTTCAACAATCGTCCTATCTTCACACCTTGGCTGTGAATTTTAACACAGATCTCACTTTCCTTGCCTTGTATTTACATAAATAGAGCTTCACATTACAGCACACGACAGGAGAACTACAGAGATAACTGCAGGACAGCGGAGTTAACATATTACTGACAGGCTCCAAAACGCAGTCTGTGATGTGCATTGTACTCTGAAGGTTTTGGACTGATTTTAGAATAAGACACGTGATAATTTTAAGTGGTATGATATGTAATTGATCTGTTATATTATTACCATGTTTTTTAATCTATTGGTTGTTTTTCAGTGTAATCTAATCAGTGCAAAGGTTTAATGAGCTAAGTATACATGGTTTATGCATTGGTGTAATTTACAGGGGGGACGGGGTGGGTTGCAACCCCCCCAATAATCAAAACTGACCAGTGCAGCCCCCCCAAAAAAAACACCTATCATAATTTCCTTTACATGAAGACATTTGCATTATAAATTGATGCAGAAAAGGCACTGATTGTGCATTCACTAGAATGCAGAAAATGAGGTGTATGATGTTAAAAATGGACGTTTTCCTCCAAAGTGGATATCACTTGAGCAAGGCACCAAACCCCCAACTGCTCAGGGCGCCTTTCCATGGGCAGCCCCCTCACTCTAACCTTTAGTGCATTTGTAGATACTGAACATATGTGTGTGCAATTCAGGCCTGTGTATAATGTGTGCAATACCAACAGAGTGAAAACGTTGTTATTTCCCCTTGCAGGATTAATAAAGTGTACATTAATATTATTATTATGACTTCACTGGTCTCACATTTTAATCTGCTGTTCAAATTGCAGTGTTGCAGGATGAAAACAATTTCACCAAGTAGCAAAATACATTATGATGGATGATGTGGCTTTCAAAATATATAATCAGTTTGTGGGTACGAAACATCTAGTCATATTGCATTTTCTATGAATAACATTGCATATTTTTATTTTGTAACTCAGTTTTTCACAAAGTATTTTACTATGTGGTTTCTACTTTGTGACCTGTGTGTCCAAGATGCTAAACCAGACAGTTTGAAGAGCCACAGAGTTATTTTGCAGCACGCTGGTTTTGGCTGCACATCATTTAAAAGTCAACAGTGTGCAGACACACGGGGTAATGGCACAGCAGTGTGCAAATTAGAGACTGCGGACGGGACGTACAGATCTGTCCTGCTGCCTTCAGTTAGGGATTAAATCAGCTGAAGAGGACAGTTTGTATACAGAGTAAAAATAGACTTGGATGATTCTCCATTAATCTTGAGTTCAGTAGAGACTGCTAAACTGGCATTCTGAGTAGGGCTGCAATGAAGTTATAATTTGTGTGTCTATTTCCAGAACAATTTCAAAGAGTTCATCAAAGTATATCAACTTGAAGTCTATTCACTGCTTAACATGTGGAAGCCCTGCAGGCCCAATTAACATCTCAATATGTGTATAATAAATTACATTATTGTCTGTTCAGTGAAAGTCAGCGGAATAATGAAGCCAGGGGGCTATTTTGAGTAAGTAGATTTCCTTGTAGAGCTGATATATTTCGATTAGTTGATGGATGGGAAAATATATCTGCAACTGTTTTGGAAATTTAATCAATGAATCAATGAATCGATCATTGACCATTTTTTCAAATGGAAACAGTAAAAAAGTAATTGGGTACAATTCATCAAACATGACTAATTTATTATGATTAACTTTATTCTAGTGCTGTCAGTTAAACGCCTTATTCACGACAATAACACAAACCCATTTTACCGGCGTCAATTATTTTTTGGTGAAATTAACGTTCTTATTGACCTAGCAAACTTTTTCCACATGCTATTGCATCAACTAGTAACGTTAAAAGAACCGCAACTCATCACCAGATCTAGCTAGACCGGAAAACCGAACAAACGCTAACGCTTGTTTGGGCTTGCGAACCGGCCAAAGAGTAGTAACGTTACATTTTGAGTGGATGGCGAGTGCGAGGCGCTGAAATGAACGCCAATAAGATTCTGAATGGAAAGTTTACTTTTTAAAAATTGCTAAATGGTTCCATTGACAAGACCACGTCCAGTCTGAACTACCACTTGATGGCCAAGCACACAGCTGATACCAACTCTCCATCCACCCCCCCCCCCTCGTCAAAGTAGTTTTTCACCCTTTTATTGATGGACAGTGTTCCACTGTGTGACAGATTATTTGCTCCAAGTGAGAATGATGCTTGGTTTTGTGTATCGTTGTTGGTGATGGTTTAGTGATTGTGTTGTTGTGTGTTGTCTGTCTGACCTTCAGTATCTAAAGAGCTGCATGGACCAAGATAAATTTCCGAAAGGATCAAAAAAAATGTCTATCTATCTATCTATCTATCTATCTATCTATCTATCTATCTATCTATCTATCTATCTATCTATCTAATGAAAGCTCCAAGTGAGAATGTAAATGTTTGAAATTGAACAACACAGTATGCTATATGCCAATGTTATTTTCAATTAAAGAAATCAAGGGACATTTAGAATAGATACAAATGTGCAATTAATTTTGATTTAACTATGACATTAATGCGATTAATCATGATAAAATATTTTAATCGTTTCACAACACTCATATATTCATTCAATTTGATTTGAGTTGTGGACTGTGAAATAAAACAATCACTTTGAATGCATTATCTTGGGCTCTTTTGAAGTTTATTACTATTTTCTGACATTTTCTGTTGAAATGATCAACTGTGCTATTATGTAACTGAATTGCTTTTTATGTAGTAGATATAAGTTGTTACTTATTTAACTTTTCAACTACTTAGATTTTTTATTGCAATTACAATTAAAACTTTAAACCCCTGTCCCAGCCCACAAATTGTTTTATCTCTTAACCTCTGTTGTACTATAACAGCTAAAAAACAAAAAAAACACGTGTACAGAATGACACAGGAAACAGAAAACAATGGCACCTCCAGCAAAGCCATGTTTTCTGGGGTTCACCACTTATTGAATTTTATGTATTCTGTCTCGCATTTACTCTCTGTAGAAGCTCCTCAAGATCTCCTTTTTATACTAATTAAGTAATTAATTTTGTTGAAGAAAAACTTTAAAATTGTAAACACTGTAGTAATTAAGATTGGAGTATATACTAGAGAACAAGGTTGGCATGTTTATAAACTCTTAACGTGCCGTGCCCTCTTGTCGTTAGACGATCTTTGTTTTGCATTATCACTTGGTGTGCGCATGCGCAGCCGCAACCTGCGCTGAGCACTGACAGCAGGCTGACCGGAGACCGTTTGCTGCCGCCGTTGTTGACGCTTCCGCCGCCGGTTTCCACTCCACGTTGTGAGTCTCGGATACACTGACACCAGAACTGGACTTAATTTCTGTTACAGGACACTAAAACAACAGCAACAAAGTGTTTTGTTTTAGTGCTTTTTGGACACGCTGAACTCCGAGCTTCCTCCACCTCCCGGTGCTGAACGGACTGTCGGTGAAGGTAAGTGTCCGCTTCTTCTAACAGTTTTCGGTGCGGGTGAAGAGCGGGATGGACGGGCGTGCTGGTCGTGTTGCTGTCCCGCACGGTTTGGTTAACTTCCTCCTTCGTCTAGCTCAGCTCCAGCTCGGTCTTTGTGGATTTACTCAGCTAAATCTTCGATGGTTAACGAGGTAACCACTAGAATTACGACAGAGTGACCCCCCCCTCAGGCTGTCCGTTGACCGTCCCTCCATACCCCGCGTGGAGCTCACTGGCCGTCCTAAGCGGGGCTTTTTGACGTTTATAGGGAAATACTTTCCTGCTACATGTCCTTTTCCTCAACGCTAGAGCTGCTGTTACAGGTTGACCAGGTCCGGTTACTAAAATTAAGTTAGCATTGTCTTCATTTGAAGTGCACCTGTTTGTAGTCATTCAGCAGCAGGCTACAGGATGATGCCCCTGCACACGGAATGATTTATCACACACATATACATAATCTTGTAGGTTTCAACCTGCTGGGCTTGCCAGGGTTGAGTGTCATGTTTCCTCAGTTAGGAGCAACACAATAACTATTCATATTGATACATATCAGTACAGTTTGGGGGTGTTTTTAGAGGACATTTATATGCACACGTCAGAAATGTCTGAGAAAAAGAAATCCAAGATACTAATTGTTTGATAAGCTTAAATGATAGGATCAAATTGTCCTAATTTAATATTCACATGTCCATTTAGAGATTCCCTCTTGATGTGAAAACACTGTCAACTCGTGTCTTTCAGGCTAATATGAGGCTTCAGCACTTTTTGAATGGAGTTAGGATTATGGATTCTGTCCCCATCTCTCCCATTGTATTCAAACGTATAGACGTATACAATAACTACTTCATTGTACACATGAGCTTCTTATTGTATTAAAGGAGAATTCCAGCCGTTTTTTACAGTCATCTTGATGGTCATAAATATGCATGTACTGTCGATTGAACCCCCCCGACCCAAATCAGTGCAGGCGACATGGAGTAGCTGCAGCATCGTGTATGAGCTTCCACTGAGCTAAAACGGCAGTTGCTGGGGCAAGTTTTAGAGGGCCTTTGTGCCTCTTAACAGACATAAAATGCAATTAAAATGTCTGTGCATCATGAACAGGGCCCTTACGGAACAACAAGATGCGTTTTCAACTCAGACATTGTTTAAATTCACCTACCCTGGTCCCTGTCTCGATACTGCTGGTAGCTTGTAGTTGCTAGCTGCTAGCTCCTAGCTGCCCTCCGGTGAGTGTGTTCAGCCAGGCCTCTGTGGTGTGGCTATGTCCTCCAGCAAGTTCATTCCCCCCCCCCCAAGTTGGTTCAGCCAGGGTTCTGTGATAATCATCCCGACAACAATCCACGGAACGGCGGTGGTGTGCCTATGTCCTCCAGAGGACAGGTCATGTCACGTCTTGGAGCTAGGAGCTACCAGCTACAAGCTACTGGCAGGATTGCCTATTGGCTCACGGACGCTGATGAGATTGGCTTTTTAGGTATGGAAATTTGGTATTGAATGACAATGAAGAATAACGATACTTGATACTGAGGAGGTAATTCCGTCGGTGCATGAAAAGTTTTGAATTCAGAACCCAGCCATGGTGAAGGATTACTATATCCAATCCAACAGCTCGTACAGCTGTGTCAATCTCATCCACACTCGCTGCCTTTTCACTTTTCTCTTTGCTGAGTGAATTGGAGATGTGGGCAGTGGTTCAGAGAGTCTGAAACCAGGATATTTGATCAGCCCTAGTAGTCAAAATGTCAAAATGATATTGCTATGATGCCAATCTAAGCCTTAGTTCTGATGTTTCTCACTGGCTCAAATGAGGATTAAATGAAAGCAACTCTGGGAATGCAGAAGTTAGAGGCTCTCCTGTTCAGCTTATACGGCTTGAGGGGTGGTTGGTTGGCAAAGAGACTGTCCCATAACATAACTGTGTGCCCTGCTGAAGTATCATCGGGTGTCAGCAAAACCCTCCTGCCCCCACCTGCTCCTGAAAGATCACCAGCTTAAAGAGTAACTCTCGCCAAAATGCAACCTAGGGTGCTTTTGTGAATGTATTCGAGTCAGACTTAAGATTAAAAGCATAACTAGGACGGAGGTGCCATTTTTTAAGATTCACCATATCTTCGTTTTTGGTCAAATGGCCTTTTGACTGGGAGTGCTAGGGGCACTACTATGATGGCATCAAAATCACTATTTTTAAAACATGAAACTTTGCTCCAAATATCACCAGGGGCTCCACACATGAACTCCAGCATACTTACTGACTCCTTATTTCCACCTGTTTCGGAGCGTCTGCAGAGTTATTAGGTTCCATTAAAGTCAATTTTGTTTATTTTCCCTGCTGAACGGCTGCATTCCGACTCCGTCCCAGCTCCGGCCATCCGCAGCCCTCCGGAGCAGAAACGCAGAGCTTCTATTTTTGCCGTATTCCGGAGACTTCTGCAGCAATTCAGCACACGGCAGATGGTGCGGGACAGGAAGTCGAGCGCAGAAACAAAATAAAACATGAACGTGCTCACGGCGGATCATATCTCCCTGCACTACACCGTGAAAACACAGCACAGAGTTGTTCCCCTCTACGCCTCTGGATGTAAAACAAACTGTTGATGTTTTTGTGGTTCTATTCTACATGAATTCGCAAGATCTAGTGGGTCCTTGTGACTTCAGCTGTCAGTCATGGCCGCAGCCGTTCCGCATCAAATCCGGACCTGGTTGGGATTGGTGCATCTGCAGACGTTCTGCAACCGGTGGTAATTGGGGGTAACCCTGTTTTCTGCTGCAATGAATTTGACGTTAAATGTGACACACCAGAAGGAAAAACAGAGGCATAATTACTCGTTCACTGGCAATGGGAATGGAGTCTATCACTTATTTTTAGCAGGGTTTCCCACATATTTAAAAACCACATTTGCTAATTTTGTTGGAAAAGGGGTATAAAGCTGCTTCTGTATTTGTTTGAATTTGATAAACACTCGCCAGTGCAGGTTTCAGCCGTGGCCCGGTGTGCCCGGGAAGCAGAGCGAGCCCCCAGCCTCGGAGCAGGTGGCTCCTCTGAGCTGGCGGAATGTAAATAGAAACGGTAACTGGATCCTAATACTCATCCATGGCCGCTCCGGGACTGGCTGCAGCTAGAAGTGTTGACAAGGATGCTGGAGCTGCTCTTGTAAATGAGGCTTGTGTGCGTGCGTGAGTGTGCGTGAGTGTGCGTGAGTGTGCGTGAGTGTGTGTGTGTGTGTGTTTGTGTGTGTCTGTGTCTGTGTGTCTGTCTGTCTGTGTGTGTGTGTGCGCGCGCTTGCGAGTGTGAGATTTTGTTTTTGTTTTCAATTAGAGCGGTCCGGTCCTGTGTGTAAGGAATACACATGTTTTCTTAACAGTAAATCCTCAGCAAAGACACTGACAGAGTTAAGACCAGTGCTTTCATGATAACAGTTTAAGCTACAACTCTGCAGAAGTACTCTGCCTTTCAGGTTGTGGAACGTTCTGTTTGTTTTTTACTCACAATATGACAATTGCGTAAAAAGCCTCTCACCCTAGTTGATCAACATGACCAAATGTTCCTGTTGTCCAATGAGTATAGGCTAGAAATAACATGACTTTTATTGTTGATACCAATTGGCAATATACCATATCACTATGTGAGGTCCAGAGACGTTTATGGTTGTTTTAATAACTGTAATACCAGAAAAAATACTTGATCATTGTATTTGTCAGTTGACAGATAATTGACTCACCAGGTTTTATGATGACTGATTAATCATTTCAAGTCATAGGATGACAGATGTTCACCAGCTGTGAGAGTTGGAAACAAATGACAGGTGGTCGATGAAAACCTCGCCACAATATGATCTATATCTCGCATATGGCACAGAATGAGGCACAGTATCGGTTTGCAGTTCTTTTTGCAGTATTGATTAGGCTTTTAAATTTAGATATGAGGTCGTTTTTTAATTTAAAATTACATCAGATTCATTGTTATTACTCTGGATTCATACCCTGGAGATCCAGAGTTCTCACGAGAGCACAATTTGATTTTGCTCAGCGAGTTAAACTCAATCTCATTAATAGAACCCGTCCGATAAAGGCCGTTACGAAACGAATATTTGGTTATTTAAAAATCCAATATGCTGATATATCGGCCGATATATATATTTTTTTATATATAACATATATATCAATACTGCTTTTGCTTCTTCAATTCACATTATAAAAAAAAATTACATATGTTACAAGTCTTAATTTAAAAATAGGAACATGTATTGAACTTAAAATACAATATTTGACAAATAGTAAAAACAGGTGAGGTAGAACAAGTAAAAAAAGAGTTAAGTGCTGAAAATACTGAAACATTTTAAAAATAATAATTAAAGCTTAAATAAAATAATTACACTATTGCACACAGTTGAAACAAGCAAGCAGCATAATAAAGTGCACACCGTAGTATACTTCATTTTAAAAGTAACCAACTATTTACAACCTAAAAGTAGCCGTTGAAATAAGAGCTTGATTTGTAATTTAAGACTGCCATGGTTTAGTTTTTCTATGAATGAACATGTTAAGGCTAGTATGCCGCCTAATATGCAAAGACAACGCAGCAGTAGGTCTAAACTGCTGCGCTGTGATATCACTGCGATGGCAACGCCGCCCAGCTCCAAGTAGGGAGAGAGGGAGACAGTCTGGTGTGGGTGTGTCTCTCTGAGGGACACACACTAGGGGTGGGAATCACCAGAGGCCTCACGAGACAATATCATCACAATGCTTCTGTCACAATACAATATCATTATAATTTTAAACATATTGCAATATTCTGCAATATATTGCAATTCATTACCCATTTCCAACTTCTGATTTTCCCAATTTCAAATGATGCCCCCAAAAGGAAACTTTGTCAACTTCTGTTGCATCTAATAAGATTAATTTCTCTGTTTGTTCATCTCACTTTAATGTTATTGCTGCAAAATACTTACTTAATCCTATGACCAGTGTCGTAACAGTTACCATATTCATACAGGTAGGTTACAACTTAGCTATTTGCAGCTCCCTAAATACAATGGCAAGCAGTTCCATAGATGAGGACTTCACATTTTCCATTTGGACCCACAAACTTGCTTAGCTCTAATTGCAAGCACATATAGATCAATGTGTTTCCACTTTCAACGTGTATGGCAATATTTCAGTTAAGTCAACCAGTTGAAAGGTGCTTTGAATGTTTAAAAGTTACAGTTGTCTTGAAGAGCAGGCTTCCAGCACTCTGCTATTGAGGGTGGGGCAGTTCAAAGTCTGCATGTGAGCTGCAGCGTCTCTCTAGCAACACAAAGCTGCCTGTGGAAGCCTGGCTGTAAATAAAGTGGGGAAAATCTGCAAACACAGCACGCAAGTATAGGCCAACACATATAAAAACGCAGAACGAGTAAATGGACGATAAAGTGGTCGATCAGTAGGGAAAATGTCGGTATGTTTGATATTCCCTGTTGATACTCTTCTACTTTCAGGATGACAAACTTGTATACTGAATTTCTCCATATATTTTGGGTCTTTTTCAGGCATTGACAGCCTCTGAAAACTCATTTTTATGATCATGGGAATCGTCTCACGCGGTCATTCCAAAACCATGTTCTTTAATCTGCTAACAGCCTCCACGCTTCTGGTTTCAGGGGTTCCACCAGATCTTATAACCTAGCTGCAGAACTTTTTTCCCATGCAGACACAAGAATATTAGTGACTAAGGTCCAACACTGATGTTGGGTGATCAGGTCTGGCTCACTGACAGTGTCCTAGTTCATTCCCAGGTGTTGGACAGGGTTAGGCGAGTTTTAATCAGTCACGATTTTGGCTTCCCTCGATCAAATTTGCGCAACTGAGCAATATTTTAAATGCGTTTTTTTGTTTTTGTTGCAAAGCCAATCTTCCGCTCCACAAACCACTGTCTGATCATGTGCCAGTCAGAGTAGTTCCCTGCACCGCGCAGTTTGGTTTCTAGATGTAGACAGTCCCGAAGGACAGAGTAACGTGAGGAAAATTCCACAACAGATAGCAGTTGGTTGGACGTCGGTCACAAGGTTTACCACTTTAGTAAATGCGTGCCGTCTGTTATTTTTCTCTAGGGTGCTAGTTTGTGTCTGTTAGCTCACAGGGCTCTAGGGTGCTAGTTTGTGTCTGTTACTGTTAGCTCACAGGGCTCTAGGGTGCTAGTTTGTGTCTGTTAGCTCACAGGGCTCTAGGGTGCTATTTAGTGTCTGTTAGCTCTCAGGGTGCTAGGGTGTAAATGTAGCATGATATTGATGTGAAAGCAGTAATAAAAAGCCTATGTGACTATAGAATTTGTTTTGGTTAAAATCAACCAATAATCTGGATAATTAATTGTGATCTAAATATTGATTATCATTTTGGCCATAAATGTGCAGCCCTACTTCCACACCAAACTTGAAAAAGCATTTATTTATGGAGCTGGCTTTGTGCCCTTTGGGTATGTATGTATATATATATA
>NC_048411.1:27214167-27240265 GCF_013103735.1 Etheostoma cragini | reverse complement strand
CGGTGACACACAACAACAAAATGAATGAATAATGCAAAACGAAGGCATTTGGCAAACATTTTTATCTGTACAAAGCAATTTTTTTTTCTGTAGTCAACATCATTAGCTTGACCCCACAACTGCACAATATCAACCCCGTATATAACATTGCACCCACATTAATTATGAATTGATGTTAATATTTAGTGATAGCTACATCAGCATATTGTTAACGCATCCTGCGGCCAAGACCGAGCATCAAACTTTGGGTCCCTCTCATGCGTTGGCTCGGCGGCTGTTACTAGCTGCATCTCTCCTGAGTGTAACTGAACGGGCTCTGATGAAGTGAAACCTGAGCAGAGAGGTTCCTGTTGCAACCAGCACGATCTGCTCTTATTTCAGCTACACGTTGCCCCTCATTTCACCCACTTAAATAGTCTGGAGAGCTCAACTCATCGTGCACTGTAAACCATCAGGAGCCTTGTTTTAGAGTGATGACAGAAGAGAAGGCATCAGATCTGAACCAGCTATCTCTCTGTCTCGGCCCGGATGAAATAAATACCTCATCATCATCCGGGACACAGTGTTTTTTTTCCTGACAGTCCCTGAGGACGTCTCTTCTCCTGAGCTGTTAGATGTGCTCTGAAAACAGAAACCCTGCAGCACTCTGGATGCTTGAAACGTGCGAGCTGCCAGTCGGCTGCTTCTGCCAACGCTGGGACTCGTTTACCAAACCCCTCATGGACTTCCATCATAGGGACAACAGCTCAAATACTACATTTCTTGTGATCATTTAAGATCTATTCTATATAAGCTTTCCCCCTCTTTTTTTTTTACTAGTTTAAATAAAAAATGAAAATCTCATTTGACGTTTTGTTAATCAGTGGAGGTAGTTTAAAGGTTGTTTAATGAATTACTTAGCAGACTGTATCCCTACATAAGGAGTTGTTTGAAACACTGCACTCAGCCCTGGGTAAAACAATAGTGTTAATGTCAAGAGGTTTGTTGAGGGATGCACCAATCCAACTATTGTTTTTATCAACTCCCATACTTCAACTAAATGTAGTACTAATCAGATACCAGTGCTCGTTTTCCCCTAAACAATCTGTACGCCTTACTCTGCAACGCTTTTTGAAATATTTTTTATGTTAAGTAAAACAAGGCTACGGTGAGCTAGGGCACTAGCTGGTGGCCCGTCATGGTTGAATGAATACAAGTGATAGCATAAACACTGAATTATATAACCGCATTGATAAAGAAACTTGATTGGTCACATCATGGCTGATACCTCCTGATCCACTTAATTAGGTCTGGTTCTAAACCCTGCACAGAGATGTATATATTTTTAATACTAAGAAATAGGCCTGCACAATTGCGATCTAGTTTCACCTTGTTCATGTTTTAAATATCTTTGATTTTATTAATATTTTTTTTAATGACTTTGAGACTCATTTAATTCTACGAGCCAACTGCATCACAAATGCTACTACTTTCTTCTGTGAGTTTAAAACATAGACTGTAGAAACGAACGGAACGGTGCAAAACAAACCAGAGGAGCTGAAATGAAGTAGTAAATTTAGTTTGGTTAAAAAAAAGGAAATATGAACTTTTAAATTGTATCTACCAACCATCAACCCAACACACATTTTTTATTAAAACATGGATGCTTAAATGTATCCAGCGGCACTCATAATCTGTTTTTAATTGTCCTGGAAGAAAAATTGGCTTGTGGAAAATTTGATTGGCTGGTAACTTAAAAAATGTGGTAGCCATGTTGGCTGGTGATTACAAAAGTTAATTGAAAGGCCCTTGTTGTGATATAAACAGAGGATTATTTTAATTTCTGTTACTTTTATTGTGGTTTTGAAATTAAGGTTCCAGTCTCGCCCTGACTCAGTATGTCTCATGTTAAACCTTTAAGCCTTTCAGTTACAGTTGGGTGTGTTCGTCCTGTTTCTTCTGCCCGCTGACCCTCACTCTGGCTCTACAGTCGTCATGTTGCATGGCTGCCGTTACACCCCTTCAGATCTCCCTCACATGTCTTTAACTGCTGCTGCTTGTTTGAGGCTTGAAAACAATCCTCAGAGAAGCAGAGCACTTTGCTGTCCAATTAAAATATACACAGAGGCGTTTCTGCTCTGGTAGCATTCAGCCAGCTCCCCCAGGTAGGGGATAGCTTGTGCTGCCTCACAAGTTGCATAAAGAATGACTGATATAATTGCAAAGCAACAATGCTAAAGATCCGTTTAAGGTCATTTAGAAACTGCGTCTCTATTACAAAGAGTTAGAGCTGGGCGATTATGGAGAAAACCAAATATCACAATATTTGACCAACACCTATGCCATATTACGATATATATCGATATCACAATATCGATATATTTTCCATCTCTACAAAGAGTGTATTTTCACAACTTAAAATGTCTTGCTCTGTAAAGATTTTGGTCAAGGTTCTTCAAAAACTAAAAGGAACCTTATCAAAAGAGTATCTTATGTGTTTATCTAAAACAAATCTGCTGATTTACAGTATCAAACGATAAAAAAAATGCTAATATTGACATCTGTTGTTGGTCGTACAATCCTGTATGTCCAATATTCCCATGAAGCGGATCTGCTGATTGATTAGTAGTAGAGCCCGACTGTTAAAGGATTTTTAAGGCAGATACCGATAAAAATATTCGGTGATTTAATAATCTGAAGTTCCGATATAGCGGCTGATATATATTTAGAAAAAAAAAAACTGACAAAAAAATAATTATACAACAGGGACGTTGTAGAGTGTCCTCTGGTGGACAAACTATACAATGGCAACACTCATAACATGGTTGACCGTCCGTTTTGTATTTTATTTTTTGAATATACTTTTATCAGAATCATTTATTTGTCATTATAAATGATTCTGATGAATAAGTATTTAATTTTCTATCACTATCAGCCATTATTACTGCCGATATTGATAGATTGGTAAATGCCTAATGCCGATGTATCGGTTGGGCTCTAACTAGCAGTGTTGTGGTCTAAGACATCCGGAGATATCAAAGAGCATAAACAGTAAATGTCAACTCATGTCAAATCAACTCATGATATACTGTCAAATCCCCCAACTCTAGTTTGAAACACTCGTATTACCTTTTAGTCTAAAAATACCAACGCTGGTATCTCCCGTCACGTGCTGTTGCAAAGAAGATTTGTCTCAGGCCTCTGGCATACAGCCTCACCGTGACTCACACCATCAACTCTTCAACTTCAGATTAAGCCGGGAGAAAGTAGAAAGGCTTGAAAATAAAAAGATAAATAGGAAGTTGACACTGAGGTCACCTGTGTAGGTGGAACTGCAACAGGTAAGAGGGCAAGGATAGCATTAAGGTTGTTTTTTTCACTTGGACGGTTGGCGTGTGGAAAAGGAATTTCTACTTACCCGAAGTTAATCATTACTGACCCCTATACAAATTTAGAATGTGTGTTGGAAACAGCATCAAAAAAAAGTATAAAGTTTTTGTTTTCAACCAAACAAAGACAAAAGAAAAAAAGAAAAAAGACCCATGTTAATATAGACATTTGTTTACTATTTCATTAGTATATTATGCTATTTTTGTGAACCCAAGACTTTTGTAAACCAATTTTAAGAACCAAAACAATTTTCAACTTGAGAAATATTTCTGCTTTAGGGCCAAATTATCTCTTTATACATTGCGCTGGAACAACTTTGGGCATCACTATACAGGAAGTTGAGTTTGTTCTGAACATTTTGATGTGAAACACATGGGGATCAGGTTGTATGCAAAAACTGTTTAAAAGAAGAATTTAAGAAGATATCTTAAAATACCCTTAAACCTCAGAGGGTTAAAGCGTCAAATGTTGAAAAAAGCATCAAAAGTTTAAAAAAAAGAAGTCAAAAGCATCAAGCGCCAACTCAATTCTTAATTGGCCAACGGCAATTTATAATCAAATCATTCAACAAGAATTCTCAGACTAGGGGCAAGAGTATAATAGCGTCATTTATGGCCCCGAGCCATCGGGTAACCCTTAGTGTTGAGCCCTGGGTGGACAAGATGTGTAATGATACAACTGGTTAAAGACCAGGCGTTTGCTTTTTTCCTCCCCTCTTGTTTTGCACTGGGTAGCAGGAGTGTTGGAGCAGTACGTGAGCTGTGAGTGCGACGAGGTGGAGTCCAGGAAGAATGCTGTGCATTCAGAGCTGCACTAATGAAAGCCATTAGTCGACCAAGCTGCCTGAGTCGAGGCTCTCCTGCTGCTTCACCTGAGCTCAGCGGAGTCCACCAATTGCATCATGACCCGCAAAAAGCTTTTATCTCTTTAGCCTTACACATAAAAGCCCAACATTCTTTATGTTTTTCATGGTGTGTTCAGGTTGTTACACTGAGGGGGGTTGTGCTCAGTGCTCACATTGTCAACAGCAATTGTTTATGGAACAAAATAATTAAGCTTCATGTCACGGGCAGACAGTCTTCTTCAGCAGGAAGATACAGCAGCTGGCAGCTTGGACAGTTTGAGGATTAGAGTCAACAGAAAGTTGATTTCTGAACAGAAAGGCCTTGTTTTCCCTCTTTCACACTTAAATGTGAGACCACTGTGTTTAGATTCATCCACTCTGGAGACAATCCTGGTCAGAGAAATGCCGGCTTAATGTCGACAGAAGAATATGCTTTTTTTTTGTCTTGATATGGCCTTAAAGAGTCACTCTTTACATACATAATGAAATGGCATCTTAACTTCCGTAATATATGATTCCTGCTAAAACAGGCTGTTGGAGTGAGATAATAGTCTAAACTGTAAACCATCTGCTGCCAGTTTGATAATATGGTGACAATCTGCAAGCTGTATGAAAATGCACTGGTAGAATTTTAATTCATAATACAGTTAAGGTCTTCAATCTGTGCAATACCCGTGGAGAATATTAAAAGATGATGGATTAATTATGAGAGATGAAATGTGGAATTGCTCAAAAATCTGTGTTGGTTGAAATACCGGCATGTCACGATTTCAATTTGGCCCGCGTCCAAAGTAAATAAGAACACACAGCGTAGTTTACAGCTAAAAACACAGCAGAACTTCTCCAGACATCAAGGCTGCTGCCCGAGTTGGAGAGGCCGGGAAAATAACAGAAAAATAACCCTAACCCCTACCCCCTAAGCCTAATCACAAGCAACCCACTGTAGAGCGTTTGGGCTCCAACAGGATTCCATTGTGCATTCAGGTGCCCCTCGTTAACATCATGTTGCATTCAGGTGCCGCTTGCAAAACTTATGGTGCATTCAATTATACCTCGTAATCTCTGAGAAACACAAAACTGTTGATAAAAATGTATCTCTAGACCTCTCTTTTTAATAATCCTTTTGGGATGACTCCCGCAGGGAATATGAAATTTCCAGTTTTTAGCAAGAAGATTACAAAACAGAAAAAGCAAAAGACAGTATAAAGATGATGATGATGATAATAACAATAAAAACCTTTGGCTAGAAAAAGACAGTTTTCATAAATTATCAGTCAACTGTCAGTGTCGAGCCAAGTGTTCAAATGTCCAGGTGTGTATGTGAGTCCAGGTGTGTATGTGTACAGTATGTATTGTCCTCTCTGCCCTATTTCCTCCTCCCCCCGAGTGAGGAGTTGTAGAGTCTGATGGCATGAAGGACAAAGGAGTCCTTGAGTCTGCTGGTCCACTTGGGAAGGAGCTGCCTTCCACTGAACAGGCTCCTCGGCTTGCAGATGACGGTGTGCAGGGGGTGGCTGGCATTGTCAGTAATGTCCAGTCTCCTACTCTCTGCCATTGTCACCAGTGAGTCCAGCTTCATGCCGACCACAGAGCCAGCCCGCTAATCAGTTTATCCAGCCTGGAGGTGTCCTTCTTGGATATGCTTCCCTCCCCCCCAACACACCACAGGACACTGGTGACCACAGACTGGTAAAACATCCACAACAGTTTTCTGCAGATGGTGAAAGACAGCAGTCTCCTCAGGAAGTACAGCCTGCTCTGTTTCTTCCTGTACAGGTGGCTGGTGTGTGTTGTCCAGTCCAGTTTGTTATCCAGCCACAGCCCAAGGTATTTGTATGATTGTACGGCCTCCACCTCAACTCCCTCCAGCAGGACTGGTCTTGGTCTGGACCTCCCAAAGTCAACAACCAGCTGCTTCGTCTTAGAGGTGTTAAGCTGTAGGCAGTTAGTGAGACACCAGAGAGCAAAGTCCCCCACCAGACTCCAACACTCCTCCTCCCTGTCACCCCTGATACACCCAACGATGGCTGTGTTATCTGCATACTTCTGTATGTGACACAGCTCCGAGTTGTAACAGAAGTCTGAGGTGTACAGGGGGAAGAGAAGAGGGGCCAGCACCATTCCCTGGGGGGCTCCAGTGCTGCTGACCTGTGCTAGCGCAGGATGAAGTCATTATTACATAGCCGTTGTTAAAGCATCCATTGATTGGGGCAGCTGTGGCTCCGTGACAGAGCGGTTGCCTGTCAATTGGAAGGTTGGTGGTTCTATCCCTGGCCATGCAGTCCCATGTCCAAGTGTCCTTGGGCACTTAACACCGAGTGGCCCCCTAAAAAACTTTTAGTTAAAAATTTTTTTACAACACATAAAAGCACAGGGTAGCTTCTATTAGTTATGTAGTTTGATGCCATCCCCCTTGCAAATGTCAAAAAGTATGTTCAGCTGTTCAACTCTTGTTGCATATAGGAGGGATTTTGTTTTAGAATTATTTTGAAGAGTCGGCATCCAATAATCCATATTTTAGGGTCTAAAGACAGAAGCAGCCTTTACGACCACAATCACAATGCCTGTGAACCTGCCTGCTCCAAGCTATGAAATTGGATTTAAAAGTGTAGTTTACAGCTTTATTTGATACCTGAGGTGTTGTAGCAGCAGGTCGGCAGGGGTACGGGGATGTGAAATGTCTGGGATAACTCTCTCCCCGGCTCTGGATTGTATGAGCTGAAGGGATGTAGTGAATTGGCCTTAGCCCACGAAGCCTGCCTGGACTGATGCCCAATACTGCGCTGCTGGATATTATAATTAGCTTCTTAGTGGGACTTCATTCAAGTTCACATAGGGCTCCCGGGCAAGTCTGGGAAAGACATTTCATTCCGTGCACGTCCTCAGAAATATGAACAACTGCACTAAAAAAAGATAGGAATACTGTGTAGAACAGTTAAACCAATGAGATGTAACTCATATTCACACCCCAAATCTTAACAGAAACAGTAGTAAACTCATGGAAGTGATGCTTTAGGTAGCTTTTTAACTGGGTGCTGTTAATTGATTTTCCGATATAGTAAGTAAGGCTTCATCTTTACGCAAACCTCTTCAAACAATGAAATACGTGCCATTTGAATTCGAACCTAAACTGTTTCAGTCCCTGTTCCTTCTTTGACATTGGGATGGACTAAAACAAATCGTCAAGACTTAAGTGACGTTTCCAGTTTTTTAAATATTGACAGCATAAACATTAAAACATTAACTAAAAGGATGGATTAATACCATTATCTGCTTTCGATCATATTCCTTGTTACAAATAATCTTCAGTTGTAGCAAAAATAAGGCCTTAGTGTTAAATGGACCATTAACATGTCAATCAATTTTATTATGTGTAATGTGTGTTGTATACTAGAAGGGAACTCTGAGAACGCAGACCTCCGTCAAGGAAAATAAAAAATAATTTGTGTATTGTCATTGTTTTGTTAACATCCTTTACTGCAGCATAAGGAAACTCCTCCCAAAACGCATGAAACACTCTTTGGCTTTAGCTCATATGCAGCCATTACTATCTTCTTCTTCTTCTTCTTCTTCTTACAAGACAGCCACCAGTCCTGAGTCACAAGCGCCAACTCAGTTCTTGATTGGCCAATGGCACATTTAAATCAAATCAATCAACAAGCATTCTCCGACGTAAACAAGGGGAGGACCATAAGAGAACGATTACATAACAAATGATATGATGATGGTCAGAGAAATTAGTCTGGAGAACTCGTCAAAAATGTAAAGAATATCTGACAAAAAGCCAAAAACTTTGAAAGCGTAAAAAAATGTTGAACGTCAAACACTACGGCACATTCAAATCATTCAACAAGCATCCTCCGACGGGGGCACGAGAACGATAACGCCGTTTATGACACGATGACACCCGAATGTGCAAGTGGGTTGTTATATTTAATTCCACGGTAGTTCTTCTGTAATTCAATTGACAAACCTTGTCAACAGGATTTACACATTCTATATTTTGAAATAATGTTATTTATGAGGTCAATTTCCTATATTGGACCCTGAGAAAACACTTTCAGGTCCCCTCATGGAGCTTTGTAAAAACCCATGTGTATGAATTCAAATAGCTGTGATGAAATGCTGCTTATTCAACTGACTCAAAACCTGTTTCACGTTTGTTTTCAGCCATGTTACAGTGCCTTGAAGCCTAAAAAGTACTGTTCCCCAAATGCTAAATTGCTATTGTGTAGAATAGCAAGTAATCAGTCAAAAAAAAAAAATGTAATGGGGGAGCCATTTTCCCAAACCTTAAATCCACCAGCATCATAGAGATGTAGACGCCTGATGGGAGGAAGCAGAGAGGGTCGAAATGGAAATGTACTGTAAGTCCTGGGTTTACTTTCAGCCGTGCACTGGCACATGATGTCTCCATTACCTGGCTGAGACACACACACACACACACACCACCTGCTGCTTGTACCCAGCGCAGACGACTCCCTACATGTGGCACTCTGTTCTGATTGGTTGTGGACAGTTCAAGGAGCTGAAACTGAATCCAGGAGCTGGTCTGCAGCTACACACTTATTAAGTCTCCTTAATTTGTTGAGTCAATGTCCTGACTATGGGTGGGACAAAATATTGATAGAGCAATGTATCATGGTCCTTCTTTGTGCGATACACAAATCTATACACTGGTGTCAAATATCGATATGTTAATTAAAGAAATAAGGCGCTTCAAATAGATTTTTTTTGGTCTCAGTGTTGCTACTTCCTGGCACCTTGAGGTGGGTCTCAACACATGAATGAGGGAAACTTAAGAGGAAGAGATTTTTTAACGGGATGACGTACAGCTGTTTGAGAAAACTAACACACAACGCAGCCACGTTGAAGTCCAAAGTCTGGACCCTTCGGTGCTCTATAGTTAGGTAATTTTAATTTACAGACACCCAGAAAGCCTTGTGCTGCAGGGTTGTGTTGTGTCCTAACAGTTTGGATTTGCTGTGAATAAAGAGAGAAAACCTTTTAACCTTTTCACAGGGATTTTGTACTCATAGTTAGATTGATATTGTGATGTATGATTATAGGATCGTCCAGTTATATTTTGATTATGGCAGAGTTGCTGTATCGTGATATTGACTGTATGCAAGGCTCACCATCCAACAACATTGTGATACAGCAATTCTGCCATAATCGGTATATGTGAGGTGCAATGTGATTTCCACCCCTAGTCCTCGCTGCTGCTATTGGAGACATATGGAGTAAGGGTTCAGTCAGTTCAGCTTTTGTCTCACATTTCCATACCTTCCTCCACAGCGCTACGGAGGAATCGGATCATCTCTAGTTTAGAGAGCTGAAAGGCTGACAGATCGTTCTTAATCAAAACACTCTTCAGGATGACTCTAAATATGAATTTATTTCCTCTTTTAAGAAAGTTAAAGGGAAACTTGGCTCAAAACATTGTATCACATTGACGGTGCCGAGAAAGGGGGACAAATATACCAAACAGCGCTTGAAAATTTACACCAGTGAATGTACACAAAAATAAGGAAAACCAATGGATGCTTAGGATGATAGGGTAAATGTTTCCAAAAATAATGGGAAAACTGCAAAATATCAAAGAGTATAGCCTTGCAAAGACACTGGTCTTGTTCTTTTCAAAACAAGAAAGATCTTGTAACTGATTGATAGAAACCTTCTTATTCAACACACGGCTGTGGCCATCAGTGGAAACTATCGATTTTCCACAGCGATCCATACTGACACACACTTGTAAACAGGAACACGCCCACATGCGCAAAATGTACAACTTAATCTGCTGTGTATAAAACTTTCCAGCCAAAAGTGCTTTACAAACAGAATAAGGATAATAAAGAAGATAGTATGGCAAGCAATAAAAATGCAAGGCAAGCTCCTTTCTGTGGACTGGAATAATGAAGCAGGTCTGAAGGAGGCAGCAGCTCTCTCAGCTCTCTGCTCTTTCTCATAATTTCTTGGCATGTCTTTTGATCCTTCGTCAATACAAAGGCGGTTTTATCTGGGAGGTGCCGTGACCGGCGGTTCTATTCCTACGTTATGACAATATCATGACTGTGACAGTGTGACTCAATTTTCTTCCATTTTTTTGGCAACGAAAGTTTTCAGGTCGCTTGAAAAAGTTTTGCCATTTGTTGTGCATTCATTGGCTGATTGAGTAGTTTAGCACCCAAAGCCTCACTGCAGACTGTGACGGTGTTGACATGCAGCAGAGCTCAACAGTCGTTGAAGCTGTCCAGTTTGTCTGAAAACCACACTGAGATAGGCATTTTCTACACTTCACTCATTCAGTTTGACACCATGTTTTTGAGGGATGTTTTCTGTTTGGGAGTGGTTCACCCTGATCAGGACCGCTAACAATTTATCATCAGAGGTGTTTGGAAACAAGTTACTTTACTATTACATAAACTCAAGTAACATTTTTTTTTTAATTGAGCTTGTCAGAGTAGCTTCAAGGCAGCATGCATGTTACTCTTACTTGAGCTGATTTTTGTTTTTAGAAAAATCCTTACTTTACATTTGAATGCATTCATCACGCTGCTTTTATGTTATTATAATATACCTTTACTATGTAAATATCCACACTCCTTATATTTCTTTATTTATATTTCTTATATTTCTAATATCTGAGCAACTGTAACACAGAGTTTCCCTTTGGGGATCAATAAAGTATTTCTGATTCTGATTGATTATTTTATGCCTTCCTCGTTGAGAGGCAGGTGGTCAGCTGGTCGCAGATCTGCTGACGCTCTGTTATCTCTGGCTCTGGAAGATGACGTCCTCATTCCTAATCTGGCCTGAAAATGATATTGGCTCAGGTATTTGTTGTTCTGGGAAACAGCTGTTATTTAGCACAACCCCCAGATTATAGATTCTGAGCTGAACCCGGCGGGTTACATTTTGTGTTTCAAAACTGAGGATCTATCTTTGGATCAACAACCAACCGCGTCCCCTTAACATGACACTTGTCAATGAAAACACAAAATGTTAGTCCTCAATTTGGCGCACACACACACACACACACACACACACTGGTGCTGCTGCAGCTTTTAGTAGCAGACAGGAATGAGAGTGGTGTGCTTACTTGGATGTTTTCAGGCCCATAGTGCACCACTGATCCATTAATGCATTAATGAAGGTCTAATCCTCCACTGAAAAAATAAATAAATGAACATGCTGTTTCATAACAAAGCAGCTGTGTTTCCTGAGCCCTCTGTGTGGGTGTCACCCAGCTGGGCTTTATACACTGGCTTCAGGGCCTGGCCAACCTTTACCTCTACTGTAGCTTTCTCCAGAGACTCCTGACTGCAGGTGAGCATGCATCTGCCTCAATGTGCTTTTAAAGCTGTAACAATCAGAAGTGTGTGTGTGAGTGAGTGTGTGAGAGAGTGTGTGTGTGAGGCCTGGCATGGCCTGGCCACTGGGTGGAAACATGCCGCGAGTCACCAGCCAAAAGCTTTATGTTCCGTTTTGGCAGTTTGTCTGTTCCTCTTATCACATAGAGTTTTTTTGCACACTCTAAAACAGGAAAAAAACAGGATAAACTCAATTTATATACTTTCTATTTCCTGGTTTAAAACCTCTTTGCCCCTTTTGATGGTTTTGCACCAAAATGGCATCCCTATACACAGTTTAGTGAGATCAGTATCTGCACTGAAGACTTTAATTGTGCAGATTAGCACAACTGAAGACTGACAAGGGCATGCAGGTTATTCTGAGATGCTCATGCAGCTGTTTCTTTTATACCACAATGTACAGCTTGTATAATATGTACATCTTTTATTCCGTCCGCCTCCTGACAAGAGTAATTTAGGAACATGTATTCAAGTATAGTACTTTATGATTTTGGGGTATTCATTTTAAGGCCTTTTTGTGATTGCATTTTTTAAAATATTTAAATAATTAACAAACAATACACTGGGACATAGGAACACGTCCCAGGACCAAAGAGAAAATAAAACAAACATACATATATGTGTGTGAGGTCATTATCTAGACCTTTCCTGGACGTTAATGTGTTGTTTGGTCAAACATTTAGTCACGTATAGCCTAATTTGCGCTACAGCACCTGCAGTTTGTTTGATTTTACAGCGCCCCCTGGTGTTCAATTTGAATAGAACTTTCAGGGCATGGTTCAGGTCCTTATGAGGACATATCCTGAGAGATTTGTAATGATTGGACCATGAATACATGATTTATAGTAAAATGTATGTAATGCCACTCACCTAGCTTGTGCTTGTAGCGCCCCCTAGTGGCGTATGTATATTAAACTGCATGGGTATGTCTGGGGCACTTATCTGAACATACCCTATGAGTTTTGTGTTGATTGGCCTTATGGTTGCTGATTTGTGTTCATTTATGTCCAGAGCCACGTCCCTTTCAAAGTTCAATAACTTGAAAAGTAATTGAGATATGGATATGCTTTATACAATAATAATAATAATAATAATAATATAATAATAAGCTTGATCCATTGATTCACTGAAAATTTGGTTGAAACCAGAGCTACGATGTAGGAACACATCTCAAAAATGTGTTTTCAAAAAATTAAAAATGGCGGAAAAAATATTCTAGGGGGACCTTAATGAACCTTGAGGCTTTTTTGTGGCTGCTTGGGTTCGTATTTCTATAGAAACAAATGCACAACGTTTCCAGTTATTCCCCCAAGTTGGTAGTTCTAGTTCGTTCCAGCTCACAGGAATCTGAGCCGGCACGGCAGACAACAAATGATAATAATAACTAAAACAGACAAACCTAGACGGGCTCTACCGCTTTGCGGTTTGAGCCCTTAAATACACAGAGAAGAAAGACTGGGAGGGGGGAGACCTGACGACAACAACACAACAGCAGGAATGGAGCTCGCAGCTCACCAGCAAGCCTTTTATCCCACTTTCTACTTCCACCCCACAACAATCCAGGCAACGTCTCGCGAGAGGGAGACTTGGTTAGTCAAAATAAGAGACCAGATCAACCAAAAGGTGAAGAAAAGAACGTTTTAGTTCTCTGGAGGGTCCTGCCATGATGTTGTCAGAAGCTGCAGGGTGAAATCAAATCTCTGGCGGAGTGGGCGGGGTTTACCCACTAGGGGTGGGAAGCCCCAGACCCCTCCCTATACGAGATCATCACAATACTTATGCCAGGATACGATATTATTGCAATTTTGAACATGTTGCAATATTCTGTGTTATATTGCAGTTTATAACCTTTTTTCCAACTTTTTATTTTTCCCAATTTCAAATGATGTCCCCAAAAGGACATCTGTTTTATCTAAAAAGATACATGTCTCTGTTGTTCATATCAGTTCAATTGTATTGCTGTAAAATGGGATTGTCAAGTAGACAAACTGACCAACACGTACAGTAAATAATAAAAGATCGATAATTTGCACCTGTATTGCCAATGAAAATATCTCGATACCATGCTGATCCCATGCTGTATTGATGCTCTCCCCCACCCCTGTTACCCAGTCTAGGGAGCTGTAGTACCAACACACAAAACATAATAATCGCAGTCAGAAATGAAGAAAAGAAAAACTCACATTTAGCACCTTCTACACCACAAAAATAAAAGTTAGCTTTAGCCCTTTTTTGACATTACTAAGGCTAAATGTCACTACCATGGTTTTCATATTCTTGGAACACCGACTTTCATTTCTTTCCTCTCATATACAGACATTCGCTGGGTTGAAAACCTCAACCCAGGAAGTGATCTCGCAACGTGTAACTGGAGAACAAAGTTTTTCCAAATTTCCATAAAAACATGTCTAGCTTTAATTATTCTGAAAATGAATATCGCAATCTATTTCACACTCAGCTGGCATAAGCTCATTAAGAGTGGAAGTGTAAACTGAGCAACACCAGTCTGTTTCAAAAGGTTAATAGTTGATCTGCTCTCTTTAATGTTCAGTTAGTTCGCTTATACAGCGGTCGTCAGGACTGACACTCTTTTGCCTCGTCTGCTTCCAGCCTCGACGAAGCCGCCCGTCTCCAATTATCACTTTCCCCGAGACCCTGATTGGATCTCACCTTTCGTCTTAAAACAAATGTGTAGAAAATGTGCAGATCCCAGCCTGAGATGCAGGATAACAGCTTTTTTAACGAGGCGCGTTACCTCAGCACTGTCAGAGGTCTGAGCGACTCCAGAGAAAAAAGGGGGTGTTGATTAACATCATCAACTTATTTTTGATGATTTTTCACACATTATTTTTTGCTTACCTACCGCCACAAGCATTTTCTAGGTTCTACCCCTCACTGAATCACCTCTTTCTGTCACACATTCAGAGTTTAAGCTGCTCTAAGTAAACATTATTTAATTAAACACTTTTTATGTTATCCGCGTGACGTGGCTCTGGCCCTTATTTCTCAATGCTGCTTGACATGCTGCTGCTACTTATGTAAGCTTGTTTACTCATTAGTCGGGGAAATATACAATGCAAGATTAAATTCACATTGTATATTCAAGTCCCAGAAAGAGGAAGTTAGGCTCTTATTTGCACCCAGTGTTGTCCTCTCCTCATCAGGCTCTCAAATCCGAGCATGCTGGGAGATCACGATGGTATTTTTGAGGTAAACACAAGTACCAGCCTTCGTGTGTGTGTGTGTGTGTGTGTGTGTGTTTCCTCTGCAGCATGCCCCATGCCAGCTGTGGCTCACTTATATAACATTTGTAGTCAGTTTTATTGGCTCTGCAGTAGAGTCGGACATCTTCGGCGGAGGAGATCAGAGAGTTTGTGCTGCCGATGAAATATGTTCTCTGCCGTGAGGAGGCATAATTTTCAGGCTTACAATACCTGTGCTGAAGCACATGTATATGATCTGCCTACTACAGGGCTGCTGTGACCACCTACGCATATGGCCTGTGTGTTTCCATAAAACTGAGAGAATGGGTTAGCAGGTCCGGACTCACATTGTTCTTGACGTATGGGTGACATATTCTCGGTGACATTGCCCACAGGTTTCTGAAAAGCCAAAATGAAGCTCAAAGTGGGTGGCTTGGGTTATCGCCATCTTGTCAAGGCCTGATGTCAGCTAATCCGGGCAAAGAGGTGGATACTTGATGGAGCTAAGACGGGCTGAATGAAGCCTACAGTCTACGTTTGCTTCCTGGGACGACAACCCACCTGTTACTCAAAGCGAAACACCCTTAGTTATGCAGAACCTTAAGCCTGAATATAATTCAAACAGGTGAGTTATATTTGGGGGTGGGGGGGGTAGATTGACTCCCTTATGAAGCCAGCCTCAAGTGGCCACTTGATGTAACTGCAGTTTTTTGGCACTTCCATGTTGACTTCACTTTTCAGGATCCGAGGGCAGATTTTGGCCATATCGCCCAGCCCTGATGTCATGCAGAGTTCTTTGGTGCTCGCATCAGTGCAATATAAAACCACAAGTAAACACATCTAATGTGTGCAACGGAACAAAAATGTGAAAATAAATGACTTTTAGGTGTGAAATGGTCCTTAGTCACTAAATCTTTTAACTTGTTATGGATGAAATAGTCTATCAAATCATGTAGAGTCATGATGTAATATAGTTGGGTAGAGTGAAACTAATCACTATAGTTCTGACTAAAAGAACTTTATAACTCATCTGTACTGAACACCATCCATAGTATTCTGGCTCTGCAGAAATGTGACACACATTCTGATCTCTTCACACAACAAAATATGTTCTCTGCTGCGAATATTCATAAAGGCCACTTTTCATATTCCTACACATTGTCACGTAGAGCACTTAATTTATCAGGCGAGGCTGCAGTACACTGGAAATGAATTGGGTAATTTACAAACGACGCGTGTCCATTTTTGGGAAAGAAGATATCATTACCTGAAAGTCATACTGCAATATCTGACAGAGAAGATTTCCATTTACCCGCTGTCCTATTTACACGCTTTGATATAATCCTACCGATTTATTATATTTTAGTTTGTCATTAGTTTTGTGGGTTTTGAGAAGCAGGAGTATTTCAGTTTGGATACATCATCTGGGAGCAAAACTACCAAGTGTCTGAAAATGTAAGATCCTGGCATTTGGATTAGCATGAGAGAGTCTGCAGCACCTTTTGTTGTCAGATCAAGTGTTAGTCACAAAAGCTTTGTAAGAGAGAACAAGGTTGGTTTTTTTCCCCCATCCCGCCCGGTGCATGCTCACAGGATTGCACAGGGCGTTATTTGAAGTCTTGTGTGAACATAAAAGCCTGCTCATAAAAGTTCCCCACAGGGATGAAGACCTAAATAAACACAGCCCCCAAAAAATACCCTCCTCGAGTTAATCTACCATTTCTCAAAATGGAGATGCTGGAGGAGGCACAGGAAGAGAATACCTGAGGATGGAATGGCATGGTATGAAGTGGCAAGGGAAAGCCATTTGGTGGATGTTTCTATCCAGAGTGCATTAGAGCAGCATGAGTGGATGCATTTTTTAGCAAGACTGCAGTCTGACCTCTGACTCATGTGGTGTTACAGTCTTACGCTACGCACTGGGAAGGGCTCTAATGACCCCAGTGCCTAGCTGCAAAATGCAATCAAGGCTGTAGGTCAGATTTCTTTTTTAAAGGTAGCAAGACAAAAACTGTATTTTACTTTTTTTGGTGTTCTGTTCTGGTCTTTGTGTGGTCTGTCATACTTTAGTAGACTCTCTGTTGCTTTTGCAATATTGGCCATCTCTTACAATCAGTGCTGAATGATGCAAGAGTAGAAATAACTCAGTATTTCCTGAGATACACAGACTTTCCCCAGGCCTCTGAGGTGAAACAATCTGGGCCTTGTTACATGTTACATTGTCTGTTAGCCTGCCAGTTGTGCTTCTTACCTCCAGCCTTCTGTCTGACCACAAGTTTACTTTTACTTCTCCTGCAGGTATCTGGTTCCTTTCAGTATCAGGCCATTTTCAACAGTAAAAGAAGAACTTTAATTTAAATATTATAAATGATCTGTTGAGAATGATTTGTTGTACTTAACATCCTACAGTCCTTTGTCAATTTAATCTAAATTCGATCATACATTCAGATGGCCCTAGGGATTATCTCAGTTTATTCAGATTCTAGTTGGGCTGTAATATGGTAGTACGGTATACCGCGGGTATCAGTTTTAATACCGTCATAAAAAGAGAGAGAGAGAGTTAGAAACACTAATGAGAAGGGAGAGGTGTCTCCGTATTAGTGTTTGGTATTCACTTTCTGAACGGTGTAGGCACACGCCAACAGTTTGGTGACGCCATCCGAGCGCTAAGCAATTGTTTTTAATTAGTCACGGTAATACCGTATGCCGCTGTAAAATCGGGAGGAGGTTTGACGGTATCAAGATTATAAGAGCCTGTCTGGATGTACAGGTAGCTCCGTATAAGCCATCCTAGCCAGGATGGGGTTGTACTCAAATCTGTGCCAACGTGTTCGCTGACCTGCGTTATCTCGAAATATGGCCAAAAAAGTCATTCCTGCTAAAGAATGCAAAGCAACAGAAGGATATTGTTCAAATGTATGTTGTGATTTATGCTATATTCTACAGATATAAGCTTTTATCAAAAATAATAAGTTCTGATAAAACTCGTTTGTGATTAGAAACATTTTGATTACTAACTGCAATTTACATCTATTTTTTTTGTAACTGTAACGCATTACAATTATGTTTGTTTACGTACCGCCACTAAATGTAACTAGTTACTACAAACACTGCTTGCTACAGCCCAAGTGAAGGATTTTTAAGGTGATACCTAAACGAATATTTGGTTATTTAAAAAAAAAATATATTGGCCGATATCCAGAAACGCGTTACGAAACACAGATTTCCCTAACATTAGTTATTTATGAGTTCTTACTAAAATAATAGTATAATAATTTGTTTTATCTCACAATAGCTCAGAGCAGCATTAACATATATTCAAGTTCTGATAAATAAAATGTATAAAAATAGAACAAAAAACTTTTTTTAATTGGCCATTATAAATACAGATACAGATATATCTAGAAATGCCTAATATTGGCCAGTAAAATTGACCCGCCAATATATTGTCCGGGCTCTACTGCTTGCTGCACAACCTTTATCTAAACAGTCGTCATAACCAACAATAGCTATTGGTTCTCCATGCACAACAAAGTGCTCCATCTGTAACTCATCACTTAACTGTAGTGAGCCTAATTTTGCCCACGTGGCTTAATTGTTGCAAACATTTATCTCCGCCTGGAGTTTAATGATGCTAACTGCTGTTTGGTTAAACAAAATGAAAGGCTCTCGCAGGGCTTCTGTTCTCGCTGAAGATCTGAGTTTGGATTGTGTCGTTTTCATTTATTATCTCATGATGTGGGCGTTGTGAAGCCCTTTGAGACTGGAACTGTGATTAAGGGCTATGCAAATAAACTTGACTCAGAGGGAGAAGATGCGTTTACAGCTCCCAGTGTGTATACCGTTCACTGTATTGGCTTTTTTGAAATAAATGCAAAGCAGGACACACTGAGACTCTTTAGAGTTGTGCAGAGTCTTTTTTTCATCTAGATGGGGAAAAAACACCCTTGCCCATGTACTCTCTTCTCTGGCCTGATTTCATTGTCTTTTTGTTACCCGCTGAGCTCGCCATCTGCTGCTACTGCAGCATTGCCGTCAACGTCCTTAAAAAGTCATTGCTGTATTTTTAATTATCTTCGTTTAATCACTTCCCCTCTTCAGGGAGATGAAAGGTTATTATAAAATGAGCCCACATGGGGGATTTATTAAAAGTGCCGCAGAATGCTGTATGCTAGTATAGACAGCCGTGGATGTTGTCCTTGTGCCAGGTGCTTTAGCATTCACTGTTGTTTTTTTTGTGACATTGGTGCTGAGATGTTTCTGTCTTTGTAACGTTTACCTGTCCTCCCTGTCTGCCACGTCTTGTTTGTTTGCATGTCAGCGGAGTTTTTGGGCTGTGTGTTGAATTCAGATCCCGATGGGAGTTTGCGTCTTGCCATAAATATTTGACAGAAGAAAAACAACAAAAGAAAAAGAGAAAGCTGGGATGCAAAAAGTGTTTGCACACCCAAATGTATCAGAATGCTCTTTAAATTCTAATATCGCCTGTAATGAATGAACGTGAGGTCATGTTTTCGGGAGCATGGGCCAAGGAATAATCTATTACATTTTGGAGCAAATGCAAATCACGGAGCGGCTACACAAATTATTTTTCACTTTCAATGACATTGTAAGATGGGCATTTGTGATGCATTCATTTGGTGTCAGAATAAATGTAAAAACAGTCTGAACGCTAACATCGTGAGATAGGGTCTGCTCTCTACGAGTGCCCTTCTAGTTTAAGTTTTTGTTCATGTGCTGTAGTTGTGGGATGCACAGATTTTTCAGCTGTCTTCCACTGCTGTGGTATATTGCCAAAATCTTTTATCACAATATAGGTAATTTCATATCTCAATAACAATGTAGCATGTATTCAGGTAATTCCATGAATAAATAGTCTAGATGAAATAACTCCATGGTAAAACCTATTTTGTGCATTACTGTGGGAATTAAACATTAACAAATGAACTGGGTATTGTCTCATTTTAGTAAAACATTCAAGGATCAGAACGTTAAGCCGTCACCCCAATAACATAAATATGGCAATAATGCAGTTCAGCCGCGGGTTTTCTGACATGGTTTAAAAAGTATTAGAAGAATACATAAGATGGACATTTTTATGCTGTTTTGACAGTCTTTATCATTACATTGCTCCAGCCCTACTTGCACAGGAAAAACGACATCAGTGAACCAAAAAGTCATTGTGTATTTGCACTCCCTAAAAGTGAAATCCTTGACCAGGGTTCAAAATTTACTTTTTTGTCCACCAGCCAAATGGCTAGTGAATGTTAAATTTTTACCAGCCACTCAATAGATAACAATTGTTTTTTTGGCTGGTGATTGAAGCAAATCTGCCAACCATTTGCATATTCTACCATCATTTTGCTAGTAGATGGTACTAATTTTTAACCCTGTCCTTGACCACTGTAATGGTAGCATTGTTACATCTGCCTACAACCCGGTTAGTCTCTCAAGATCCGGTAGCAGGGAGTGCACATTTTGAATATTGAATTTCTGAGTTATTTTGTTAAGTAGGTAAAGTAATCTGTCATCCAGCACCTTCCTCTTCTTCTGCAGCCTTTCATTAGCAGCCAATTAAGTCCCATTTTTACCCCCGAGAGCACACCAGAGATGTAGCAGAACTGTGAAGAGGTGTTTTCACCAAACCGAACACTGTGGCACAACCACAGCTCAATCTGTCCTCTCTCCTTGTTGCCGGCACGGGATTAAGGCTTGTTGGCATTCATCCGTGTGTGTGTGTGGTGTGTCCTGGTCTCTCTCACGTAGCAACGTCCTCCATTATTGAGCAGTTGTAAATGCTTTGAAGTTGTGCTGTTTGAGTTTTTCTTCCAACACCGGGTAGAAGCGGCATACCGGCGCTTTTGAAAGGGTGAAATCTCAGCTTGCCTAGTAATTGCTGTGCCATTTTGATAAACATCCTTTTTTTCAGATAGTTCTCTTTAAACTGTCCAAATGTTGAGGTACTTTACTTGAGTCTTTACTTTTCATGCCACGATGTTTGTTTAGAGCTGGACCACGTGGAGCAAATTAAACATCTCAAAATGTTTGACCTAATACCATGATAATGATATTCTAGGGTTGACAATTGGTGCTTTCACAAAATATTAACACAGTGAGAATTTTAATAAATAATCGTCAGTAATGTGGATACATTGACTAAGTGGGTAAAGGCAAATTAAAGAACAGCTAGAACAGACAGAAAATGATCCACTTTACTGTAATGTAGCCTTTAACACCACACTAACCTCATATATTGATTATTTATTTATTTATATATAAATATCTATCTCGCCCAAACCCCGGAGAACCTGCCCACCACATAAAATATCCGTACATAATACAATAATCAATGAATAATAGAAATGAAACCATAAACAAAAATATCGGAGAAACATGTGGCTCCTACTGCTAGTTTCTTCTACTGGATGCTTAATATGATTCCAGACTTGCAGTGAGTAAAGGCAGAGCTGCAGCAGTGAGCACTGTCATTGAAAACGAGGTCAAGGTGACGGGGAATCTAATAGACGCTCAGCTCAACCCCGGCGATTCCCCCAGGAAGTTATAAATCGGCACTGCTCCGCTCGGCCTGTCTCCTCCACCACCACCACCACATGGTTACACCACAGGCCCGGGCTCGCATCTCATTATCCTTTGACCGCGTGGGCAAAGCTGCTTCATCTAATGCATTCAGTAGTGCGGAGAGCCTCGGCGTAATTTAATTAATGTGTTGGCGTGGGCGTGTCTGTGGTCAGATCATAATAAAACAATTTCCCAGTGGAATCAAAGTGGTTGGTGAAAAAATAAACACTGAAGTCTGGTTTATTGTTGAAGGCGGGTTGTTGATTTCTAATCAGGATAAGTGACTTTTTTAAAGATTTTATTTTTGGGGCATTTCAGGCTTTTAGACATGAAGACATGAGAGGGGGGAATGACATGGGGCCATGGGCCGCTGCAACAAGGAGTAAACCTCTAATGTATGTGGGCCTGTTCTACCAACTGAGAACAGAAGCAACTTGTCCCATATTGAACATGTAGCATCTGTTCAGCAAAAACATTAACTCGTCACAGAAGAACATGAGCAGAATGACTCACACTGTGATGGGATGACGCATGGTTGCAGAGCCCCTTAAATCCAGCGACATGTACGGTATACAAGAAGCAGAAGGATAGTTTTTATAGTTTAAATAAATGGCCTGTACAGGATGCGTCAAATGATAATTTTGGTCTAAATCTATTAGTATGCTCAGATAATCAGGATTAACTGTAAGATGAACAAACAAAAAAATAGGGGTGCAAGATATATCGACTCAATTTTGTTATTGCAATATGTCGAAAGTGTCAAATGTTTTATTGGCCAGTTACCGTGCCACTCACACAGTGACAGCGTAAGTGAAGAAGTAGTTAGAGACAACAAAACAGAACGCATCAGAGAGGAGAAAGTTTGCTGTGGGATTGTTGTTGTTTCTTCTGTTTTTTGAGCCAGCACAGGTCTGTAAAATGTGAATCCACTGTCAGCTGTTATCATATGATGCAGATGACAGGAAAGAAGAAATAAAAACAGAAACTCATAAAACAGAAACTTGAATAGGAGCGCTAATCTCAGTTTTATCTCCAGAGTCAGGATGAATACCGGACTCTCCTGGTGATTTTATTACATATTAACATATCATTTTTTTAACCAGTTGGGGGTAATTGGTGGTTTGCTTACTCAAGCATAACATACATTTTTGTTTAACAAATTGTCAGATATAACAGGTAAATGCATAGACTTTTTTAGATTTTTTTTTTTGTAAAGATTTCTTTTGTGCCATTTTTGTGCCTTTATTTGTATATGACAGCTGAAGACATGAAAAGGGAGAGAGAGATGGAATGACACGTAGCAAAGGTCGGAGTTGAACCCGGGCCCGCTGCGTCAAGGAGTAAACCTCTACACATGGGCCCCCGCTCTACCAACAGAGCCATCCAGGGGCCCAAATGCATAGATTTCTGTAAAATTAGGTAACACAGACTCCTTGCCTTTATTGTACGTGGACTGATCATGCTTACTGCCGTGTATAGTCCCGTCTCTCCCCCCCCCCCAAGCCCATTGTGAGCCAGCAAAAACCCTGGATATGACATATGACGTATTAAAACCACACGTCGGGCGAATTTTCAGGTGTTTAGATACTTTTGGCCATACTTTTTTTTTTTTTCTGGAAGTCGGTGTCGGTGTGGATCTGCTGTTGCAGGAAGGTTTTCACAGAATTTAAAGAAAGAAACTCTTGAGCAGCTTCTCTCTGATGAAGCCAGTCTGAGCCTAAATGTAATATTTCAGAAAGCTATTTTGTTTTGTTTTTCCTGTGTTATGTTTTTCATCAATTGCAATTGTTGAGAAAACATGTCAAAACGCTTTGGATTCTAGTTGTGAAATACAAAGCACAATGGTTGCAAATCTGACATTTAGGATTATGTTTTTAGCTTTGGTATTGCAGCCTCGCATTTTAAGCATTTAGCCGATGCTTATTCAGAGCAGCTTAGAATGAGCTTTAAATCGGGGATCACCCACATTATCAGCAACAAATACAAATACAAAGATTAAAGCTGTATCACCAAGGCAACAAACGTACATGGGCGGGAACGTGAATGTATAGTAGAGACATTTACTGAATATAGGTTCTTCTCTCTTCTCACAGTGAGACTCAAAAGAAACTGAACCAGGCCGACTGCCGTGAGACATTTTGACTGCATGAAGAGGCCGAGTGACGGGACCCTGGTCCTCACCTAGACCCCTCCCACAACCCCCCACCCCCGCTGCCTGGATATGGTAAGCCTTAATTGTTTTTATATGTGTGTTTCATAGCCATTAATAGACTCTATTCATTTTCTGGTATTTGTTTTTATTTTGGTTGATCAGGCTTCATGAACTGTAGAGATGGTAAGCCCTACGTCGATTTAGTTTGGAGTTTACTGGCAGCTTAAGATTTTGATTATCTTTAAGACAAAATAATGAATTGTAGACATATTGGACTGTTTCATGCAGCAGGATAAAATGAAGTGTGCTGTAACACTTTTTTGCCTTGTTGAAACACTTGGGGCCCTATATTGCACCCAGTGCAACGCAAAGTCTGATGCAAGTGTCTGTGATAGTTTAACCCTTGTGTTGTCTTCCCGTAGACAATGCAACATTTAGTTTTTCTGGGTTGAAGTTATACAATTGCCGATTAACAACCCAATGTGGCTGGTAAAAATGTTGAGTGGTTGGTAGATTTTGAAATCCACCAGCAACAGTGGCAGGTACCCAAACAAGTAAATTTATATCCCTGCCTGGCGTATTACTATCTTGAGGCAGCAGAAAGCGATCGCGCCATTGATCAACCAAAACCTCGTCTAAAGTCAATAATGCAGCATTTCATTGTTATTTCAATTAGTATAATTCGCCTAGGCTTGTGCATACTGAGCACACACTATGCTTGTCACACACACAGCAACGGTTGGTTGGTTGGTTTTTTTACGCCCAAAACAGACCTATGATTAAAACTAAACTAACCGCCTTTAAACTAGCGAAAGTGGATTCATACACGCTCTAAACGCATCTGCGCCACACAAATTGTTATGAAAGGGCCCTTGATGTAGATTTCTCTGTTGTTAGGTACCGATGAGTATTCTGCCCGTCCACCACAACACAGACAATCCTCCAAGGATTTGAGTGAGAAGGTTATAAGAATAAATTTATAGAGTGCAAAATCTGAAATTATCCCAAACCAGTTTCATTTAAAAACAAAACAAAAACAACAACCACCTCAAAACAAATCCTAATATGAATAGAGGCCATGCTGTCAGCTGCCTAGAGCAACATGATCTACGCCATTCAATCTTAAACTTGATGAATCCTAAATGTCTTAGTGAATACTGCACTATGGTTTTAAATTAGAATGGTCACTTTTATTCATACTAAGTTTAATATCTAAAAGTGCGATTTTTCTATAAAACCTTGGTCAATAAGGGAAGAACATTTAGTTTCCTCTGTTGTTTTCGTGTGTGATGAGCAAGCTCAAACAGAATCTATGGATTTTTCTGCTTGTGATGGAGATGCATTAACAGTCTTGAGTTTCATTTAATCTGTGGAAAATTCTGTGTGGCCCTGGTGATGAGTGTCTGTAATGATGTAAAACTCCAGCAACATTTGTGATTCAGCTTCAGGTTGTCATTCAACGCATTGATAAGCCGTTACCAATGGTAACGTTGTTTTGATGACCCTGATAAATGTCACAAGCTTAAAGTGCATTTGTATAACTGTAAAGTTGTTCTTTATACTCCCAAGTGTTGCTGGAGGTTCAACTTCTGGTCAGTCAGATTAGTTGGATGTTACATCAGAATTAAAATGGCGATTGTGTCAGAATGTTGGAAAGCTTGTGTTTGACAAGGATGTACAATTAAAAAGTAAAGATTTAAAAAAACTAGATGCAACCCATCTAAAAGACCTCCAGTTGTGGTGCAAACCACATTAGGAGTGGAAAATGGGAAAATGCTTATAAGACAAAACCCACAGGACCTGAGCATCAGTGTGTATTTCAGACCTGTTTATATTGTGTTCCAGAAAAAAAAGAAGAAAAAAAAAGTGACTTTCCCAATTGGGATCAATAAAAAACAATTTACAACTTAAAGTCTTGCTGTGACTAATAATGAGGTAAACAGGCATTTTAAGCAAACAGTGGCATCAGAAGTGGTTGATAATGGCAGTGTTGTGTTTGGAAAAGCTTTCTAAAAACAGGAAGAAAAAAAAACTTCTGTGCCAACAGCATCACTCCTCTTTCATTCGGCCATGTTGGCAGCTGTGCGTGGAAGAGCACTCTGTGCTCCTAATGGTCAAAGTCTCTGAAATACATTGGGGAATTTGTCAAAATTGTCTTTTGGTTGGGAGGTCCAGAAGTGGCGTACATATAGCAGTCAGGGATTATCTGTAAACATAGATTCATCTGATTCATTTTACTTAAGGCTTATGTTACTCCTAAATTAGGGATCATTCCATGTAAACGAAGTTTTCTCACAATAAATTCCAAAGACAAGTGTAAAACTAGTGGTAAGGAATTGGAATTATGTTTTCTAGAAGGTGTAAAATAGGGTTCTATATTATACTTTGTGCTTTATAAATAGGCAAAACAGACCAATCATAAGTGATTATGTGCTGCCATTAAAATAATTGAAATGGTTTCAAAACAGTACCCTGACTAAACTTTGTCTTATACCAGTCTGTGATAACCCATCAACAGAAGTTCCTCTGATCTTAACTGATAATTAAAATATTTCATAATTTCAGCATTTTTTAACTA
>NC_048411.1:27192596-27214067 GCF_013103735.1 Etheostoma cragini | reverse complement strand
GTGCGTCAAATTAAAGTAAATGGCATCCGAAGACAAACCCTGCAATGCAATTAATTAAAGTAGTGAATGTCATTATCCTGTAATTGTGGCGCGAGCCTGAACGCCCATCTTTCTCGTACGTAACAAATAAAAGAAACAAATCTGATGCCGGGCCGGGATCCAGAATCTGTGTTGAGGTCGTTAAAGTATTTATCTTTCATTTAGGTCTTGTTCATGTTTGTGTGTGTGTGCACGCGCTTGTGTGTCATGGTTGTTGACGCTGCCCACACTTGCCACTACACAGCGTCAAATGCCCCCGGCAGTTCAGCGAGAGATTAGCTAGGTCGTGATAAATGAACCTCGCAACTCCCGCACAAGCCCCCGAGAGCCGTGGCCATGAATTATTAAAGCAGCATCATAAATAACTCACCGTAATGAGGGTGTGCTTACACGCTGCGGGGGCAGAGAGGAAACAGGGAAAAAAGAGCGGATAGGAGTTGAAGAGGACAGGATGATTGAGAGAGATAGCAGTTTGACCCTGGACTGAAAACCTTGTCTGATGCTCCGTCGACGGGCGGACGCACTCGGGCTTGTACAAAGGAGCAGCCAGCTAATTTTGCACATCGGCCTCCTCCCACTCCCTCTCACAGAGATGGGCTCCATCCCTCTAAGTACATGTCATAAATGTTAACGTTAAGGCGGCTGTATCTAGGCCATGCAGAGATTGGCAGCAGCACCGGGCGCTTCAGGTGTTGCTGTTATCTTGCCGACTGTGAGGAGCCTCTCTGACACCGAGAACGAGCTCCTGCATTTCGGAAGAAGTTGAGGGAAAACAACACCAACGCCAGGCGTTGAATCAAAAGCAGTGTGTTCAAGTTAACAGACTTTTATTTTGGTCTCGATTTGCTCTAGATTTCATCCCAGTGCCAGCATTGCTTTGCTGAATCATGATGATGATGATAATGATGATCGTCCTTCTTTTAACCATCAAACCACTTTTCTCGTCATTCATATGGATGGCCTTTAAAACAGCTGAGTGAGCTGCTTTATAGCAGATAAAAAGCAGCTGAAATATCCTTTGACAGTTAAACATCAGGCATGGAGGAAATTGGCAATTACCCTACCTATATGGCCGAAAGTATGTGGAGACCTGACTGTATCACCCGTATGTGATTGAACATGTCAGATTTTTCACCAAACTATATATAGTTCATAACCGAGCTCCAGGGATTTTCTCCCCATTCAGCCATACAGGCGTTAGTGAGGTCAGACACTGATGTTAGGGGATTGGGTCTTGCTTAGTGTCGGCGTTCCAGTTCATCCCAAAGATGTTACATTGGGTTCAAGGCTGAGAGAAGAAATCTGATGACGGTTGTTGGGTTGTTTGCTTGAGTTGCACTCTCAATCCAATTGGAATGTTTTCTAACTAGCTGATGTTTTATATTAAAGAAAATAATATTCTTAACAGATGGGGGTTTTGAGATGGAAAACATCAAGCTCTTTTAAGTTATTAAGTCGGTACATGCTCATCGACAACAGTCAACAACGTTCCCTCTTACAATTATGCTGATTAATGATACTGATGAGGCCGATGGACCATCTCAAAGGTCACCTTTTGCAAAGGTCACAGGTTTTAATCCTTTAGAAGTCCATTAAGGTCGATAAGTGGACATTTTTCCTGTTTGAACGTCCTTGAGCTTCACTCTGAACTGAGGCTTAACAACCTGTTCCAGCTTCTCCCCTCTGGTAGGCGCTGCACGATTCGGGGGAAAATACAAATCACCATTCTTTTTTTTAACATCGCAGTGCTCGGGAGAGCTTTAAAACCTATTTTATACAGTCTGTTAAAAACTCACAGAAGAAAGTAGTAGTACAATTAAATGAGAACCAAATTCATTAAAAAAATTAAATCTGGAAAAGGGTGAATCTAGATTGTGATTTTCCAACGATGAATGGTGTAGGTCTACTACAGAGCACTGTACGCCAAAACCAACAGACTCAGGAACAGTTTCTTTCCACAAGCCGTGGTGGTGAGAAGCCCCAGACCCCTCCCGATACGATATCATCACGATACATTATCGTGATGATATTGATTATTGCGATTTTTAACCATATTGCAATATTCTGCGATGTATTGCAATTTATTACCTTTTTTCCAACTTCAAATTTTACCCAATTTCAAATTACGTCCCCAAGAAGAAACTTTCTCAATGTCTATTTATCTAAAAAGATAAATGTCTCGGTTTGTTCATCTCACTTTAATTTTATTGCTGCAAAAATGGGAATGTCAAGCAGACAAACTGACCAACGCATGCAGTATATAATAAAAGATTGATACCTGGCACCTGTGTATCGATACAGTATTGCTATGAAAAATATTGCGTTACTATGCTGCATTGGTTTTTTTTATTTTTTTTTTATTTCTTTATTATTATTTTTCCCCCCACACCTAACAAGCCAACACTCTGTACAGCTGACTTCTTACTAACAGTGACAGGTTCAATTCCTGTGCAATATCCCAGTAACGCTGTCTGTTTGCTAGTTCCACTTATTATTTATTCATCATTTCAGAGCTGTTCATACTGTTCATATTGTTGTATAATAGTTAATATTACTACTAGTATTAATTAATTAGTTAATATTGTATATATTAATACTATAGAGTGTAGTGATAATATACTTAATATTATTACTTAATATGTAATAACATAAAAACATGTTTTGCACTATGCTCCATAATTAAAATAATTATAATTTTCATAATTATAATTAACTCCTGCATACTTTGCATTCTTCATGTCACTTTTGCCTCAACTTGTCTATATTTTTTCTGTGTAAAGTGTGTATACATTGTTTGTTTTGTATGATTTTCACATTGTGAGCAATACGATCCAAAGCAAAATTCCTCTTATGTGTCCTCATAAAGCTGATTCTGATATCGTTTTTTTTAAATTTTTTTATCTTTACTGTAATGACAACTGGCGCGATACACACGTGACATACCGCGAAAGACAGTCAAAGATTTTTTTTTTTTGTTAATTGAAAGAAAATATCAGTAAAAAACTGCACTTAAAAAAGCCTAAAAGTCCGTCTTCTAGTCAGGGTCGTCTTATAATCAGACCAATACGGACACTTGTTTACTGTGTTTTTACACTACACTTTAATATCTGTTCATTTATTTACAATATTCAACAACGTTATCCCATTTTTTCCTCATATTGTGCAGCCCTAGCCCTACTCTGAACCTCCATCTGCTCACTCTGTGTGATTCATACTGCACATGACCATCAGCAACAGTGAAAACATGCCTGACATAAGAAATGATAATGTCTCTCTTTTCCCTCGTCTGAACCCAGAGGTCGTTCAGATCGTTTGCAAACGACGACCGCCATGTCATGGCCAAGCACGCCAGCATCTATCCTGCACCGGAGGAGCTGGAGGCGGTCCAGACACTGGTGTCCACCGTGGAGGGAGCCCTCAAGAAAGTCTCTGATTGGATGGATGGCCTCAACACATCCTTAGGGAAGACTTCCACCGATACCGGGGCTGGGGACAGTAAGGTGGAAGAAGACTCTGCTGAGACGAAGTATGTCCCGCTGAATGTGCTCTTATTTTACGGTTGGTTCAGTGTGACCCAATTACCGTTCATACGGCCCCCGAGAACGTCTCTGCTTTGATTATAGTGCTATATTTTCTTCTTACAGTTCAGTTCTGCATTGGGCTGCTAAGTGGGCGTGTTCTCAGAGCGTAAAATGAAGTGAATTTATTGCTCCTTCCAGTTTTATTTTTTGTATGTTCAGCTGTTTCCTCAGCGCAGTGCCAGATCACTTTCCTCCATAAAAATGTGTTCTGCTGTATATCTTCATCGGGAGGGGAACATGTGATGATTAAACAAGCTCGACAAACAGTCATAAATTCTCAACATTTGCCTAGTGGCCTAAGCACGCACACGGAGGTTCTGTATGAAACAAAGCATCTCTGTGGAGATACAGCGGCGAGCTGATTCATACAAATAAATCACATCCAGGACAGAATAATATATTTGTATTGTTGATACGTAGGAGTAGGTCAAGGCAGCAATGTTATTACAAAGATTAATGTCCAGAAAACACAAAAAAAATGTTTCCTTAAACTCCAACCACAGCATCTGTGTAGCTGTGATTGGTCACATCAGAGAAGTCCTCGAATACGAAGTTAAACAAAAATAGTAACACCAAAGTGTGAAAATACCCAAACTTTACTCAGGCAGAAGTCCAGGAATATTGATTAAATGTTCTAAAGTAAGAGTACTCATTGTGCCATGATATAATCTTCAGTTTATCTCATTATTGGCTCTTTATTATTGATTTATTAACTTGTTGGAGGCATTTTACAGTCGCAGCTGGTCAAGCTTCAATCATTTTCTAGTTTCTAAAGATGAGCATGTTCATTTATAACAAAGCAAATAGTTTGCATGCAAAATCTTGGGACGGATACTTCTTAGTAGTCTGACATGACTACTTCATGTAATAAGCTTCAGCTGAACTTTCAAAATGTCTTACAGCGAATAGGGATGCGTAAGGACGGAATCACTTCATGGCCACTATGGAAAGAAGACATGATTACAGAAACTTGAAACTTGTTTTTTCGATTGTTCGTGTGGATTGTGAATCTTCTATGAAGGCTTGGAACGTGAACTTGTCCTTTCATGGTTGCAATGACATATTTGTACATTTAAAAATACAATCGGCTCGCAGCCACCAAGACCAGAGGATCTCGGGCTGTATTTGTGTGTTGTAAGCTGTCACTTTGTCTGTTAGAGAATAAGATAAGATAAGCTAGACTTTGACATTGAGCCCACAAAGGGGAATTTCCCTTGTCACAGCAGCTTAATATAGCACAACAAATAACAGAAATACACAAAGAATAAAATAGGAAATAGAAACAATAAGAAGAAAGTAATAACACTTTTATTTACAGGTAGGGAGAATATACACACACACACACAGATGAATATGGAATGACAAATTAGCACAGGACACAGTAAAATGTAAAGAGTAATAAATTACACAAATAGTGCAGAATATTTTGAAGTGTTGGCTCATGTTCTTGTGTTAGAGAATCTGACACCAGCTGTCGTCCCTCTGCCCTCAGGCCGGATGGCACGCCGGCGCTGTGCGGGGTGACACGTGTCGGCCTGGTGGCCAAAGGCCTGCTGATCAAAGGAGACATGGACCTGGAGCTGGTGTTGATGTGCAGGGAGAAACCCACCAAACTGCTGCTGTACACCATCAGCGCCAACCTCCCCCTGCAGATCCAGGTACACTCTGCCACACCTCCAGCTCAGCTCTGCAGTGTTTAGCACATCCAGAAAGAGCCGTGAAGCAACCTTGGGGCGGGGGAAGCTTTTAAAGAGGTATCTTTGTGATCCGAGGTTCAGTGGAAACGCTTGTCCACAGAGAACAACCAGAAGGTTCTTTATGTGTGATAAAAGCAAAAGAGTTTGACAGGAGACATTGGAGACATGCTGACAGCCTGGCATGAAGCAGGGAATGATAGTGATAATAATAATTATAGTAATAATACTGCACATGGTACATGTAGACAATATAGAAAGTATGTTATGTTTAATTTGAATAGTGATACTTAGGTATATTTTTTTGATAAAATGTTATTGTTACATATCCCTGTACTTTTGCATTCTCTGTAAAAATATATATTTCATTCAGAACTATCCCGCTCTAATCGGTACTGGTATCAAACATTTTTCAAACGATACCCAGGCCTAGTATCCAGCTTATTGAAATAGTTCACCTTACTGTATTATGTCAACAGTTTAATTCATTTAGTATTGTATGTGGCGTTTTCTTTTGCCAAGCAGCAAATGTTCCACCAAAATAAGTTCTTTCCCAAGACCATTTGGCAGAGCCACCATCCAAGCTTTCATATTCTCAAAGACAGAGCAGGATACCCAGGGCTCGGTTTACACCTATCGCCATTTCTAGCCACTGGGGGACCATAGGCAGGCTGGGGGAACTCATATTAATGTAAAAAAAACTCATAAAATGACATTTTCATGTTATATGTTATCTGCTGAAAGTTATTTCAGCAGAACAATGTAAAGTAAGTGTAAATCATTAACAGCAGGAACCAGCAGAGAAGAGTTTAAGCTTGAATGCGGTAAGACATTCTCGTGTCCCCAGAATGATTATAGTAATAATTATAATGGTATTACATGGACGTTTGTGAGCAAAATAAATAATTTCTCTGGGAGAAAAAGTTTTTTATTCTGAAGCCAGATGAAAGGATTATTTTTAGTCCGTAGGAGAAAAGATACAGAGAAGCTGGTTTGAAGTGGATATGATATGAAAAGGAAATGGCCTGTGCTGCTGAGACTATACTTGATTTATCTTTGACATTCTGTCTCCTTGAGAGGTCTAAAGCCCAGACTGCGGTATTATCTTCATAGCCTAACCTCTGACCACTGGGAACTCGCTCTTTTCAACACTGACTTGTTATTTCAATTGGATGTTATGCATCCTGGCAACCCAGAGTGCATTGTGGTTTTTTTAACACCCTAAAAGTTGTACAAATAATGTTATCAAAATATCTCTACCCTTTTAAATGAGTATCCACAGAGCCCCACCCACTCTCTAAGCGTCTGCTAGCTAACAAAGCAGTGTCGACGTACACAGAGCCTAAATGTGCTGCCTGTGCCTCCGTCTCAGTTAATTACCTGCCATATCTGTCGGGCACGCTTCATCATCAATGGAGGAAACCATTTGAAGCACTCATTTCCTGGGCCAAACTGGGAAGGGATTGACATGCAGAGGGGTGATGGATGGGGCTTATTTCTCGCAGAGAAGAGATAGAGAGAATGCACTGGAAAACAAGCCACTGAAGTCAACGCCAGTCGTGACGGAAAACCAGATAGTCTGGCGGGCTGGGAATTGGCAGACAATGACAACAAGGACAGAAACTCTGAATGAAATGGGGAAGGAAGCTGCACGTAAACACAGTTTGGGCCTTTATTTGCTTTCATACAGGTCGTAGGACTGTTTGCTATTGACAACAAAAGAAGTACTTTTAATGTCATGTTTCTGTTTTACTTTAATTCTCTCAGCAATTAAATATCAAGTACAAAAAATGGAGTTTGATTTCATGAAAATCATGACTGATTATAATTTATGGCCACAATGAACTCAGATCTACCTGTGTATGTTCCAAATTAAAATCCCACCCATGAAGTGGAAGTCTTTCATCGTGAAACATCCATGCAGGAAGTGTTGCGTTTCTTTGAAAATGGAAACAAAAAAAATAGCAACAGTAGAAGATTGTAAATGAAGACCAAGCAGCAGAATAATTAATGACTAAAAGGATACGGATGGCGTTAGTACATTATCCTAAGTTTATCAAGTAAACAAGTAAACATGGAGAAAGTGTTTTTTGCAGTAACAGAAAACGACATAAACAGCGAATTAACAGTAAAAATACTTTTTTAAACGAGGAACATTAGGCATAAAGGCCTGTTTCTAAAGAAACAAAATTTGAAGATATAAGGAGGCAGACAGGTGGTCTGATTAATCCAGTTTATTTTTTAAACCTGTTTTGCTCTACAGCGGTAAATTATTTCTTCGATGGATCTGACCTGAAAAGAATCTCCCTCACATGTAAAATCGGCCTATTCACAGAGCTTCACTCATTTATATTTAGCATAAGGGACCATGTTTAGTTTAAGAAATTTATTACAGTGATCTTAATCAGACGAACAAGTGCATTTAATTAATTTATCTGCATGTTTTACATTGGATCGACATGCTCAACTGCTAAACGTTTTGACATTAATGAACAGCTGTTACATTTAAGCAGTTGCAAATTGAGTTGCTACAAAGCTAATCAAGACTATCAGCTCCACACAACTCTCTCCGTATTTCGTACATTCAGAAGATTGTAGTGTCCGGTGACTTTCCTCTTCTCCATCATGTTTTTTTAATCCTCTGTGTTCTCTGGGGTTACACAGTTGCTAGTAGCTACCATAGACTGTCTATGGCACTAGCAAATGCGTGGAGGATGGGTAGGAATCACGTAAGACTGTATCGGGGACAGTGTTGTTATTACTTAGAATTCCTCATGGTGGAGACAGAAACTACGCACTATAGCTTTAAATTTCAGTGTTTCATTAAAAGGCCTTTTTTAAATCTCTGCTATTAAAGTACATTAAGTGTATTTATTTCAATATGTTAAAGAAGTAATTGAATTTATAGGCCAGTAATTCTGCACAGCTTTTTCCTGAAAAAAGTAGAACAGCAGTTCCTCGTTCTTTACAAACAGCTGCAGTCAGTGTTGCAACTGTCATATTCAATATTTAATTAAAACATGCAGCCGTGTCTTGCAGACGATGACGGAGGACAAATACGAGGTGCAGTCGTGTGCGCCCGACGCAGCCATCCGGGTCTGCAGCACCAAAGACCCCCAACTCACGCTGACGATCACCCTGTCCTCCTTAACCATGAGGGAGGAACACTGCACCACAGAAGAAGGTATTGACTCCTCCTCTCTCCTCCCCCCTAACCCCCCTCCTGTGCTTCCTGTTTGGGAGGATGCTTCCCCTGTTTTTATCTGACCTTTACATGACAACAGAGGGCTGCGCGTGAGGAAAAGAGAGAGAGGGAATGCAAAGGTATGAAAGTACTATGAAACCGGAGCTTGATATGGGAGAGAGACTGGGAGAAATTGGGAAGGACGATGCACAGAGAGGACTGAAAGCCGAGAGCCAAACGGGGAAGAGGGGAGAAGGGATGTTATGGATTTGGGTCAAGTGTGGTAGAAATATCAGATGGCCAATGAAGCAGGATTTCCGCAGGGGAAGTTTTGGGTTGGGATTAGTGAAAAAGGAGACGTCTGTCTCAGGTGTCCTCTTGTATGTCTGCCTGTATCTGAAAGGAACGGATTTAGCAATCCACAGAAGGGAAGAGTTTCCCTTTTGGCCAGACATGTTAAATACAGACATCATTCAACAGACGTATTAAAGGAATTAATCCGTGAAGAAAAGGAGGCGGCTGTTCAAATGAAGTGGCCCCGTCACATCGACGAGACAATTCATCTGTTATGATCAGCAGCTGTGAAACATTTTAAAATGATGGGGAGTGTAACCATTAGCATCAGTGCTTCAACTGTTTGTTTTCTCAGTCCCATTGTGGTCCCACTCCCAGTGGAACAAAGATTGAGTCGAGCCGCCACAAAAGGTAGAAAATGGATTCTGCCAAACAGGCGAGAAGCACAGCTAGTTGAGTAAAAATATTTTCCCTTCAGGTTCAACATCATGTCAGCACAAACAGGACATTGTTTCATCCAGGTCGGTTTGTTGTAGAGTGACGGTCCCTCTCCTGTATTCAGACAGACAAGAGCAGAGCTGACCGTCCTAAGAGAGTTTCGTACACAAAGAGAAGAATTTAAATAGGTTATTAAGATGGCAGCCCCATGGGTTTATGAACTCTCTGCTAAGAGGTGGGGTCCATTAGTTGGTTCCATTTTGGGTCCAATAATATCTTCATTTGCCAAGATCAGAGGCTAATAAATCTCTTATTGAAAATTGTATTTCTTCTCTCGCTTTTCTTTTTTAGCAAGGAGAAATGTATTGAACATTTGGGTAGCAAGCTTGTCATTTTTAGCCGCCACGTAATCTTTCTTTAACCAGCTGAGATGGTGTTTCAGCCGAAGATCTTTTATTACAGAAAGAACACTTACTTTTGGTGTTTTTGTACTTCAACAACACCAACAGAGTGGTGAGTCTTTTCTTTTTAATGCATTAGCTGATTCCACGGCAGAAGTTTAAATCTCTTATTAATAATTCTTGCCTCTCATATCGTAATTACTGCGAAGTTCTTGCACACCAGACACTGTTATTGACAGGAGGCAGGGTCAAAAACCATCACACTTAACTCACTTTTACAACATTTCAGTTCTTAAATCTTCATCAGATATAAATAGTTATCATACAGTGTTGTCCCTGGGTTTGTGGAAGACTTGGGGGCACGTCTTTGGCTTTTAAGGCTTCAGGGGTCCTCCCTTAAGAACATTTTATAAATTAAATAATATTTTGGATCATTATTATTACCATATTTGTGTCTAAAACATTGGCAAAGCTAGACCAGATAATAAAAAAAAAAGAAAAACACTCAAAAAGCTTGAAGAGAAACCTCGTTAAAGAAGTCCACTGGGGACCACCTACAATCATTAGATCTGAGGAAAGTCATTTAGTTAGTTTTAATGCTTAGTTTTGATGAGTTTTCCATTTATTCGGCTTAGAAGGTGCCCAAACCTGCTTGGGTGCTGAACTTAAGCCTTATAATGGCAAGGAAAACCCTGTAATATATGAGAGTTGTGGCTTCAAGGAACCCGTTGAGGAGTATTTGTAGTGGTGAGTAACAGTCTAACTGATTCCCTCTGGCTCTGAGATGTCCTCCTGTAGCTGGCCTCTGCTCACTGACTGTTGGTTTTGTTGCCGTAGCTCCGCAGGTCAACGCGCTGTGGATTGACACTTCTCTGCGGCTCTGCTGCTGACGAGGCGGTCCCCCCCCCCTTCCCGCACCCACCCAGCAGCAGGAAACCCCCGGGTACAAGGGGCTAAATCAACTAAGCTAAATCAAACCAACCCACTCACTCTCTGCCTCAGACATGCTCCTGTTACACCCCCCCCACCATCTGTTGACTGGACTTCTCTCTGGTTCACCATGAAATTCTGGTCCATGTCTGACTACTACCAAGCACATAGACTAAAAGGACAAAATGACTACATTACCAAGCCGTCCATGGCCAGATCTGTTTTTATCTGCTTTAAAGGTCCCATGACATGCTGCTTTTTATAGGCCTTAGTGGTCCCTTACTACTGTATTTGAAGTCTCTTACCAGAATTTCAGTCTTGGTTCAGAATTACAGCCAATAGAGCCAGTCCTACAATGAGCTGTCCTTAAGACGTGCCATTTCTGTGTCTGTAGCTATTGAGGAGGAGAGAGGGGGAGGGGGGTAGTAATGTTGACCAACTGCCATTTTGCTTGTTTGAAAGCCAAGATGTCTCTCTGTTTTTAATAGGCGGGCCAAATTCTCTCAACGGGCAAAGCAGACAAAGGTAACTTTGCTCCTTATGAGATCAAGATTCCAGATCAGCCCATCTGAGCTTTGATTTTCTCAAAAGCAGAGCAGGATGCCCAGGGCTCGGTTTACACCTATCGCCATTTCTAGCCACTGGGGGACCACAGGCAGGCCGGGGGAACGCATGTTAATGTTGAAAACCTCATAAAGTGAAATTTTCATGCCATGGGACCTTTAAGTGCTGGGACTGACCCCTCTCTGGGGATCAGTTTGCATTGGCTCAGAATGACATTCCATAATTTCATGTTGAAAAAAGCAGTGTTAATTGAATTAATCTGATGTCCTGTTCACTAATCAAAATACCCCTAAACTGATGATGTCAGGGAGAATTTAGTGGGGTCTGTATGTGGTCTTGACTTGTGAGTGATGGTTCCTTCATGGCGTGCCTCTGGGAATCAGTTAACACAATTAGACTGCAAGAGATAGGCACATATTTAGTAAATGTGCGAGCAAATTAATCCATATGCAACGAGAGTGATGATTCGTTGCCTTCCGCAGGGACGCCCCCAGCCAGCGCCTCAGAGCAGTGAATACAGCTTATTTTTTCATAATTGAAACCTAATGTCATATACCTTGCAAATTTATATTAACTCCAATTTGGCTGGGTGATTAATATTTTCCTGGGGTGTGACAGACTTAGAACTCATTGTCTTTTGCTTTACCAGGAATTTCCAGTCTGAGCTGGAAGGCTCAAGTATTTTTCTTCTTTAAGAATAAAATGTATATGCTATTCTTTATTACATTATTATTAGAGTCTTGAGTGTGCCATCAGAAGAATCCAGTGTTTATTGACTCCAACTGCTGCTGTGAATGCTGGGAACTGATTTAATTTGTTGGTGAAATTTTATCTACACATGTTTAAATTAAAAAGAATCCTCTTTAAGTGAAAGGTAATCAGAAAATGGAAACCAAGTGTCAAAGCAGGGAAGAGATAAACTTACGAGATGGAATGTGATTATTGGCAAACAACAAATGTAAGTAAGTAATTTAATGAGGGCTGAAACAATCATTCAGTTTAAATCAAAAAAGAGGTCCTCTACAGTGATGTATCAGTATAGTGAAATGTGCCAAAACTTGGCCGAGCATTTCTACGAAAGTCCAATATTAATGATGATATTACCAATCGCCATCTACTGTACACGCCAGCCTTGTAGTCTTGACGCAAATACAACGCACCCTTCCCTCCTTTCTCTAGTTTTGGAGTGCCCTCGACCGGGTAGTGGCCCTTCTGAACGGAGCCACAAACGGTAGGGGTTGAAATTTTTAAACTAGGATAGAAAATATGCAGGATAAACGTATATGAAGAAGCCTAGAAGTTTGGTGTTTTTCACTATTTTCTGACACTTTATAGATGATTGATTAATTAAAAGAAATATTGATTGAACATTGGAAAATTGTTATTTGCAGTTCTAAAGTATTATATTTTAAATGTGTAACTACATCAACCTGCACATTACTCGTGCAAATTTGCTTTCCTTTTCTGAAAATCTATTTTTGAATTCCATTTTAAAATTCACTGGTAATGAATTTCAAGTCAGCAATAATTTAATGAGGCTTTGAATTGGCAAATGTAATGGTATCAATATTATATTAATAAATAAATTAATAGTCACACTTAAAATGTTTATTTTTATTCTCCTGGCACACTTGAGACTCCATAGATTTTAAGAGTGTTTTTAATTGTAATAAAATCACATTTGCATTGTTCATTTTATTTAAAAGTCCAGTGTAGATATGAATTAAAGCACAAGCATACCATTTTCTTGTGTAGGGGTCCACTTACCCTGGCAACATCAGTGTTGCTGAAGAAGCATTTATGTGCTTTAGTTTCTTACAACAAAGTATTTTCAAGTGAGAAAAACACATGAAATGGCTTTTTGTCAGGTTTCACTTCAATTCCCAATTTCATTAGTTTTGAGGTCTCCAGGTGCACAAAGCAAGCACAACTGTGAGTGCGCTCCTATAAGTGCCGGACAGAAAGAAAGATGGAACCTTTTCACTCTTCCAGCAACCTTTGACAAATCGTGCCAGTCAGAGTGGTATATTATATTACCCAGAAGTCCCAGGGGCAGAACATGAAGGCCCGAAGTCCTTGGTCCTAGAGGAGGAGTGATACGGGACAAACCCTGTGTCTCTCATTGGCTCCTTCGTTTGTCTTCCACCTCTTCCATCCTGTTCAGCTTTCACTGCGGTCTCTACAGCAACAGACTGCTAAACCACACACACCGCTCCGGTACTCACATTACTGCTGATGTCTCACACTCAGAAAGAGAAATTTTGAATTTGAATACTGGGTATATCTGGAAATAAAGAATCCTCTGTAACCCCCTCTCTAGCAGCAGGAGCATTATTTCAATGCTCTGTGTCAGCATTACTGTCAGTTTGTAGAAAAATAGCCGTGATTTAATCTCTGCTGGCTGTTACTCATTGGAAGAGATCTTTGAACCATAATGACACTGATTCCAGAGTGTTGGGACATTAATATTTACAACTTGGCAAGCTGAAGAATAAAGCTATAAACCGTTGATAGCCTGTGAGCCCTCACCACTGAGCTCTGTAGTGTGGTCTGCAGTCTGTCCCCCCCCCCCCCCCCCCCCCCCCCCCCCCCCCCTTCCCCGTTGTCTGTTTGCTTGACTGTCCCACAGTGGGCACCCCTCAGCCGCTCCCGAGAACAAACAGCCTTCACTTTCTTTCCAGGGTGGCGTTCTCACTCTCAGATGTTTATGTTGTCGGTGTCATCTGCTGTCACTCTTCTTCTGCTGTCGTTCTCCCATGGCTCGGCCTCCAGTCATGGCAGGAGTGCTCCCCACAGGAACCCGGTGTGGAGAGACCGTTTCAGTCAAAACATAAACATCTGACCGACCCCGCAAGAGTGAAAATACTAGCATGGCGCCTAAGAAAACTGCAGAGCAAGCTGCCTTTTTTCTTTTTTTTAGAGCAGGATGACTTTTTCCTCTCTTCCAGTGAAATATCTGGAAGTGTGCCTGCACTGTTTCCTGCCTTTCCTCAATCTCAGGCATTCCTGAGCCAGTATTTTTCAATCCACTAAATGTCCCTTTTATTCCAAAGTGTTTTTCTAAATGTTAATCTAGCTTTTTTTTCCTGGGTTGTTGCCATGCTCTCATTTTCGTCCTGCGCCGTAATTGATAACACTAATATGGCGTGTTCAATCGCCTCCAGCCACTGATCTGCATCTAGAGTGAGACTCCGGCCGGGCGGCCAGACGCATGCGCTCAAGTCTACTCCAGTTCCTCCTGTCAATGTAATGAATGCCTTGTGCATGACAATCTCCCCTCTCCCAGAAAAATCACGGAATCTCTCAAATTCCCCCGCCCATCCTATAGCTCATTTGGTCAGATCAGTGGGTTTGCCTAATAACTAGCCATCCAACCCTGCTGCCTGTGTGTATGTATGTGCATGCGGAAGGTCAGCGTGGTCGCGCTCAGTCTGTCCCGTCTCATCCTGTCAGTCTCTCCAGACGAGGGGGGCCATCAGGATGACGTCCAGGAGAGGCAGGAGGACAAGGAGGAAGATGTCCTGGACAGGCAGAAGTGCCAGGCTGCGCTGGCGTCGCTCCGACACGCCAAATGGTTCCAGGTGAGCACAGCTGGGCCGGTGACAAAGGCACTTTGTAGCTTTATAACCCGGCAGCCTGAATATTCAACTCTGTCTCTCAACATTACATTTGTATAATTTAATGTGCAAAAGGAAACGTGGTCACATAATGAAGACAGGATTTTCATGAACCGTAGAGCTCAGGCAGCGGTTTTATACTTGTTCCATAGTTGGCCCAGCTGACTCCTTGATGCTGCTCAGATATCTAGATCAGTGGTTCCCATCCTTTTTGGTCTGAGGTACCCCCAGATGAAGTCAAATGAACTGGTGTAACCATCAATTCTGAATGTATGGGAATGTAAAACTATTCATTAAAATATAAGTGGATATTGTTAATTGTGTGACACAATTGAACTGTCAGTATATTTTTGTGATCAAACAAACAATTCACTGAGACATTGGAATGTGTCCCAGAGCCGAAAAAAAATCTGGGAGGGGGGGAGACAAAACAACACATTCAGAAACAGACAGACAGACAGACAGACAATGGACCAAACACATGCGCAGGTTGAGGTCTTTACACTTCAGAGACAGCGATGTTATTGATTGGTCGATATTAAGGTTGGTTTGATCAATTGTACTGAAACATGCCCTGTAGACAACTACAATTTGAAAGAAAAAACTGAATGTTTCAACAATATATGCATTAAAGTTACTTTAAACTATTTCACCCATTAACTATTTCAACTTTTAGCTATATCAACTGTTTTTCCATTACTTACAAACTAGTTATGTTTACCAGGTATTCATTATTTTTACCAATGTTTCCAAATTTTTGTCAATGACTTGGAGAGTTCCCTCAAAGATTAGGGCTTTTCTCCCAAAATATACTCTGTTAATCTGTTTCACTATTAACGGTCGGTTCTTTCACGCAGATATCTCTGACCAAAATGAAGCTGACTGCAAATGAAGTATGATTCACATTGCAATAGTTGTGATCAGGAGATGTGACATCTATATTTTCTTATATTTAACAACAAAACATAACATTACTAGTGTCAGAACACCCAACATCCACCTCAACCAACAATGCCATGGTGCAAGCACATAACACGTCCTGGACTGGAAAAGACACTGAGCATAGCATGGGCATCAATTTCAAGTTCTCCTTCTTTGTATCTCACTAAACCATTTTAGTAGTACATAGATGGCATTTACAGAAGTCACTGCTGGAATAACTAATCATCAGTGAATAGCACACAAAAAAGCTTTTACGCTTGGCTGACGTGGAAAAGTTAATGTATCGATCAAAGCAAATGTGACCTGGTGAATAAATTATGACGTCTATGAAGCATGTAAATTAAACGTCACCGAAGAGATGAAAAAGTGCAGCAAGGTGATGGATGAGGAGTCATAATGCTCCTCACCTAAGTACAAGAAACAAACAGAAATGCGGTAATTCCATCCCAATGTTTGTCATTGTTCATCTGACTGGCTCTCTGTTAATCATATTATATTATCTCTCACTGCGTCCTCTTCTTCTACTTCTGTTTATTTCGATGCACTTGTCTCACAATAGTCACATAACAGTGGCGTACGGATGCGTGCATTCGCTTGCATTTTCTTATGTCTTACCTGGTAGAGCAGGTGCCCATATACAGAGGTTTACTCCTTGATGCAGTGGCTGCAGGTTTAACTCTGCTCTGCAGCCCTTTGTGGCATGCCATTCCTTCTCCCTCCTTTTTCATGTCTTCAGCTGTCCTATACAAATAAGGCCTAAAATGCCAAAAAGTTACTTTACATAGTTCGTAACTAAGTAAAGTAACAATGTACTTACTTTCCCCAAGACTGCCTGCCACACGTATTTCATTACTTTGTGGTAATGTCTGAAGTTCTACCATAAACTCAGGACCGGGGTAAAAAAAGGTAAATCAGTCAGTGATTTGAGTACCCTGCTGGTGAAATTAGCAGATATCATAGTGAACTGAAAAAATATGTGTTTTCAGCCTGGATTTGAAAGTATGTAAGACTGCAATGGGGGATAAATCCAGAGAAGTGGTGCTTGATGGGCAAAGGCTCCACCACTAAGAGTTCTTACTCAAAACGAGGAGTGGTTCAGTAACCGGCATTAAGGGGATATAAAGGGCGAGACGGTGTATATGGGAAAATAATGCTAGAGATATATGAGCGAGCCAGACTATTGAAAGACTTAGAAGGAGGATTTTGAAATCGGCTAATGCATGAACCAGTAGTCAATGCAACAGTGCCGGTGTTATATGATCAAGTGTCTTAGGTCTTGTGGACATCATTTGAAATTGGGAAAAATTTAAAAGTTGGATAAAAGGTAAAAAATTGCAATATGTTTAAAATTGCAATAATATTGTACCGTGGCATTCGTATCGTGATGATACGGATGCCACCCCTAATGTAAGTCTAAAATTAAAGAGCAGGTTTCAACAATAAGGGTTGCTCGATGGCCCAGGGCCAGTGAAGCGCTTCGGGCTTTTAGATGTACAGACCACTTGCCCGTTTGGGCGTCATATTGTCATTGTTGAATGATTTGAATGTGCTGTGGTGCTTGACGTTCGACAATTCTTTTTACGCTTTTAAGCTTTTAAGGTTTTTGCCTTTTGTCCGATATTCTTTGACGTTTTTGTATGTTTATATTTTTAACGGGTTGACATTTTTCTACTCTTTTTCCACGCCTTTTCCCACTATTAACGTTTGACATATTTTTTATTTTATTTTTTTTTTTTTTGACGCTTTATTTCTTTCGCACTTTTTTTCTTCTGACGAAACAATTTGATTAGGGGCCTGGCAAAATGGACTTTGGGCAGGTAAAAAAAATTTCCACTTGCCTGACAAGACAAGTGAAAATAACCAACCTTAATTTCAAACCCTGCAGAGGGAAGACATTCTGACCAAATCAAGTTTCAGGTGAACTGCAAGTCGTCCGGACTGAAAGTCATTCCGCTGACGAGAAGGCAGCAGGGAGACGAGAGTCAAGGGCAGGTGAAGCAGTCAGCAGCTCCCCTCAGGGAAGCACAGCTCGATGCCAAGTAATATCAGAGTGCAGGGAAGATTCAGTTGCATCATATTCAGACAGGAATGATATGACCTGAGGACCTCCACTGATGTAATAACTGCAGAGACGATTAGTGGTGTTCGTCTCATCCACCATCGCTGTGAGCTTTAAATGAAAGCACCTGAATTACATGTCCTGCTGTATTGTTGGGAATAGTCAGTCTGTGCAAATTGAAGTGTCAATAATCTCCAGCATAATTACATTTTGATGTTAATGTTATAATCTCCAGTTACTCTTCTCCCTGCATTCTTCAAGCTCTTCCTTTCCGTTTTGCTACAACCTTGAGACGATCGTTGTAAAACCTTTTTAGGACAGAATTTATTGCATCTTGGTTACCAGAGATTTCAACAGATTTAATTATTCCATGTATATTCATGTCACTAAGTGCAGACATGTCCAGTAAAACCTTTGTCCCCTGAGGTCAACCGTATACTACTACGTAGCTATTTTCACTATTTTGAGTTAAAACATGGAGTGATAATAGAACTACAGTAAATGTCCCGGATGCTTGACACAGAAATCTAAGAGCATTTCACAGTTGAGTGCAGGAGGAAGAGGGCATTAATATATGTATTTCATACTGAACTGTGTGTTACTACACAACACAACAGCACACTGTGCATGGAGAAAAACTGTCTTGAATAACTATGCTATTCAGTTTAGGAAGAGACTTTCAAAAACTGTTGAAATTGTTCTGAATGTCAGATACTGATGGGGAAACAGCTCACTGTTGCTGTAGTTTAAAAATCCGTCATTTCCAATTACTTCCTTCTAACTACTCCTAAAACAACGTTGCCGAAATCGCAACCAGTTTTCACAACCGTTTTCACACTGGATAAGAATCTCATGTATTTAACTCAGCGGCGGAAACAATGAAAAATTCATATGAGAACCTGAAAAAAGCTGCATTGATGTTGGATTTGATAAACTCAGTGCAACAGCCTCTGTGTATCAATGTTTTTTATTCTCATAAAGGAATTCCAGACTGAATGTTTATTCCCCATGCTGGCTGGACTTAAAATGAATCTCTGCCAGTAGAATCAATATCACTTACTTCAGAAAATACACGGTGCCATGGATCTCTTGTTACCGGTGGATTTATTCTTCTTAATTGCACTTCAGTCACCCTCACTGTCATCAAATCCACCATCGAACTGTTCAAACGTAACAACGTGCAGAGCACATGTTCACATCACACAAACTATAAATATTGACAACAAAACATAAAACACATAAATAAACCATACCTCTCTGGCTGCACACAACCAAGAGGGAGTCCACTTAAACAAAAATAAAACCTTTTAAACGGGCAATATAACCTTGTAACTTATAAGCGAGTATAAAACTTCTACCAAACATAAAACGTAAAAGTTCATAGTGTTTATTTAAAACAAATCCATGTTTATGAATATATATCAAATAATATATGTAAATAAAACAAGTCAAATAGTGACAAAAAGACTTATGGCAGTCAAGTTTAATATCTAATTCAGTCTCTCACAGTGGTATTGGTAGCATATTGACATTTAAAGGGTCATGAAAATGCCTCTAGCGCTGTGAATCCGGCTTCTCCGAGCCTGGAAAGGGTCACTGACTGTGTTGCTGACTGCGGTCTTGTTGAAATGCTCATTGTGCTGTCACTAAAACTCGGTCTGTCTGTCCCCTCAGGCCCGAGTCACAGATCTCAAGTCTTGCGTCATCGTTTTGAGGATTTTCAGAGACATGTGCAACCGACTAGCTGGGTGGCAGCCTCTCAAAGGATGGGTAGGTGACGGCCACAGAACCCAAACGGGACCTCATGATCTCACATTCAGTAGAAGATTAAGTTAAACAAACTGTAAACTGCACAAACACTCCAGTTCTCTCTTAGCGGAAACCAGACAGAATGGAAAACAGGAGTTTAACAAGTTTATGTCCCAGGTTGTAAAACAGCTTGTTTTGCCCCCTGCTGTGTACGGTATGCAAGCATTGTGTCCTAGGACCAGAATCATGACTGGAATTGATTAAGTTTACGCTGTGTTGAATGTCCTTTGTCTGTCCGACCTCTGCAGCCTCTTGAGCTGATCTGCGAAAAGGCCATAGCCACCTGCAACCGGCCGCTGGGTCCAGGCGAGGCCCTGCGTCGCGTCATGGAGTGCATCGCCTCAGGGATCCTTCTGCCAGGTCAGTGATGAGTGCCTCACAGCAACCTCCAAGCTCCGATTGTTGCATTTTCTCTCATCTGAGCTTGAGGCTAGTTTTACATTGTTTGTGAAGCCAGGTTTACTGCCCATAAAAGATATGGTGAAATTTAAAGGCAAACAGATTTTATAGGAAGATATTAACAGAGTGGAACATGTGTAGCAATCTCCAGATTGAACTTGTCTGCTCGAGTAGATATTTGTTTCCTGTTATGAGAAAAGAAATGTGCAGCTAAATTGTCAAAACCCATAAATGGACCAGAGAAAGAAAAGAAACAGAAGTTGCTGTTGAGTTTTAAAATTAGTCTGAGTGAAATGACTTGGTTGCAGCAAACATCTGTAGTGTCTGTGCTGTTTTTATGGCTGAAGACTGAAGTGGAACCGTCCAGCAGTCAGATTTGCACAGATAACATGGGTTTCAGATGAGTCAATAAGGAGAGGCTGAACTCCTGACCAGGACTGGAAATAGAGTTGGGCAGTTTGAGGACTGGAGGACCTCTTGAGGAGGCAGAGCCAGACACGGGTTTTGCTTCCTATCTTTTAAGAAAAGATAGGGTGTGCTCCCGATGTGGAGGGGAATAAAAGAAGCGGCTGAGGACACAGCTTTGTGGTGCTCCTGTGCTGAGGGTCAGCAGTGAGAAGAGGTGTGGTTGTCCACTCTCACTACCTGGAGGTGGTCAATCAGAAAGTCCCGTAGTGTTTTCAGGCCCTCATCCTTGAGTTTACTGACAAGCCTGGATGGCACTTTGGTATTTAACGCTGAGCTGTCCACAAACTGCATAAGTCTTTGTCTCTTCCAGGGGGGAGAGACCATTGTGTAGGACGCCAGTGATGGCGGACTTAGTTGCTCTGTTTGGGCAGTATGCAAATAGCAGTGGATCAAGGGTCTGGAGGAGCATGGGGCAGATGAGGGATTTTGCCAGCCTCTGAAAACACTTCTAGCTATGGGGGGGAGTGCTTTGAGGTGCTAGTGATCGAGATTGGCCACAGTTTGTTGTTGAGAATAGGGATGATGGTGGTGTCATTATCCAATGTTTGTGATCAGTGCATCTTTTATAAAATGTGGTTTCCCTACAGAAGCACTTTTCCAAAAGAGATTCAACATGCAGATGTCATGAATGATATGAAGCAGCTGTTCATCACTGCCTAGGTCTTAAAGAAAACTCTCATTTGGTTGCATTATGGGTTGTTGACTTGTGAAACAGAGCTAAATCACAGCATTTTTGAAAAACACAATACTGAAAGTCTACCCCCTGTTTACAACTCTAGGGCAACATCAGACTGCCACCTGTTTCACTTTCATACGTATGTTTCAAAAAGGAATCAGCCCGGGGATGGAAAAAGTAAGCAGGCAAAAAAAGGAGCAGATTCCGTGTTTTATTCTTAGGAGAAACAATTAGAAACATTTTAAGTGAATGTGTTTTACGATAACCTGGTGTGTGCCTGTAACCTCCTTACACTCAAGGCGTCCTACTGATTCCTGGCGAGGACAGCAGGCTGTGAAGTGTTACCAATGATGCAGTGTAGTATCACCTACACTCT
>NC_048411.1:27168219-27192496 GCF_013103735.1 Etheostoma cragini | reverse complement strand
CTCATATATTTTTTACTTGTATTTCATTCAGTAAAAGTTGGAGGAGTATGGTGTATTTTACAAAGATTTACACGACTTTCTAAACCGTGTGAACATTTATCCTCTGAGATTATTATTCTAAAGCAGTCCAAGTGAGAAAGGATTCCTGTTCAGCTCTAATAAATACAATCCTTCCCCATTTGATCAGTGCAGTGCAGTAAGTTAACCTTTGTGATGTATGATTGGATTTTCTCAAACCTGGTTCAGGGTTGCCCTTAAAATTTGAAATTGTAGATTTTTCTGAGTCTGAATCATTGATGTTACTGCTGTATTAAGAGTGTCCACAGTAGGAGTCACACAATTATTTCTGTGTGTTTTCCTGTCAAGAGGAATGAAAGTGGGTTCAAAGTATGTGTTTCTGTTTGGAGGACTTCTCCCTTCTCCCAGTCTGAGTCAGAGCCTGTGGGGTTTTGTCTTTAACAGGAGGTCCAGGAGTTCACGACCCCTGTGAGCGGAAACCCACCGACGTCCTGTCTGACCTCAGCGCCCAACAGGCGGACGCCATTACACACAGCGCACAGGTCAGTCCACTTTACCCATCAGCCCCTTCTGCTGCCGTCAGTATCTTCTTCTTCTTCAGTGATGAATGTAAAATCCTAAACCAGAAGAAATTGAATCAGCTGTGTAATCTACATTATAATAGGGCTCCAGTTAGTAATTACATTTATTTTCAGTTAATCAGTTAATAAATGTCTTTTTTTGTTTAGTCCAAAGCCCAAAGAGATTTCTTTTTACTGAACTGTAAGACAAGAAAATGCAGCAAGTTCAAATTTGAGAAGCTGGAACCATCAACTGTTTGTGGGTTGTTTTTAGTGCGGCCAGTCAAACGCGTAATTATTATTTTTTTTTAAGATTTTTTTTTTTCTTTAACCTTTATCATAGTGAATAAACATGACAGTGGGAGAGAGATGGGGCATAACGCGCAGCAAAGGGCCGCAGGTGTGATTCCACCCCGGACCGCTGCAGGACTCAGCCTACCTGGGGTTAACGCAAACCCATTTAACTGTCATCATTTTTATTCCAAGATTAATGTTCTTTTTGGCCTGCACACACTTGTTGTGGCTTGCGATCCGGCCAAAGAGGAAAAACATTTCCTTTTGAGTGTATAGCGAGCGCGAGATGCCAAAATGGATGCCAAATAAGGTTCTGGATGGAAAGTTGACTTTTTAAAAGTTGCCAAATGGGTCTATTGACAAGACTAAAGTGATCTGTGTGTTTTGTTGTTGTGAACTGAGCTATCATCGCAGCGTGTCCAGTCTGAAATACCAATTGATGGCTAAGCACACATCTGATGCCAACTCTCCATCCACCCCCCCTCGTCAAAGTATTTATTCACCCTTTTATTGATGGACAGTGTTTCATTGTGTGAGAAATGATTTGCTCCAAGTGAGAACAACTGTTCCAACACTACAGTAGGCTACATGCCAATGTGGTTTTCAATTTTTTAAAAAACAACATTTGCACAAAGCAAGCTAATCCACTTTTACATCTTAATAAGAGCATTAAAATGAGAAAAATAAATAAATAATGGGACAAAAAGAAATGTGTAAATAATCGTGATTCGGTATTTTAATTGTTTGACAGCACTACTTATTTTGCTTGAAAGATGGAAAAAGTTTTCAAAACATTTGCCGTAAAGGTCCCTATTAAGAAGCCTCGGACTGGCTGTCAGGAAATTCTGGCGAGTGCTTGATGGGACGCGGGGCCACCACCGGCAAAGTGGGAAGAGTAATTGACCTGCCAGTGGCAGTTGGCGAGATTATTTGCCATTGGAAATTGTGCAAAAGTGTTTTGGCATTTTCGGCCAAGTGGCAATTTATCCATGGTACTGGTTGGTAGGATGTTAATTCTTGCATGTTTTGTTTTGTCTGCATGATGAAAAAACATCGCCTGTAGAGCGCCTGAAGAATGTTTGCTTTCCTGGTTACAAAAAGTATTGATTTCATAAAATATCTATGTCTATATATTCAATAATAAACTACACCTCAGGCTTGATTCAGCAAAAACAGCTCAGAGGTTAAAGCTTCAATATTTTAGTTTGTACTTATTATTTTCAAGGTAGTCGTTCCTGCCACTGTATATCTAGTAGTTTGATGAGATACCTTTGTTTTTAATTTACTGGAGGTTTAGCTAATGCCTTGCTCAAGGGCTCTTTGTTAGTCGCTGTTAAGGAAGATAGAAACATTTCCCATCTACATTATTCTTTCTGCTCCAGGGGCATGAAGATTAAAAGCTTCCATTAACAGGCTCTTGTATCTGGCCTCTGGACCACAGCTGGCCAGGTCTTAACTGGTCCCAAAGGGAATGAATTTAGTCACACCTACAAATAAAAATGTACCTAAATTATCTTCAATTTCAGTTTGGGATTGAAAAAAACACAATGGAGCTTCTCAATCTTTAATAAACAACACCAAGAATTGTAAAAACAAAAATTTGCTCAGACTCAAATCTCATTTAGAGAGCCAAGTTGTGAATCCAAACTCTAAAAAACTAACAAAAAGTGTAGTTCTGAGGTTGAGTTTATCCCTGGAGGTGAAGTGATGTAAAGCCTTTTTTTTCATACATACTTTTCAGACTTTCATTAACTAATTTTTTTCATTTGAACTGCTGCTTTATGAACGTTGTGTTTACATCCCCCCTCCCCCTGAGTACTATAAAACTTCCTTCCTGTTTTCCTGCTATAAAAGCAGATGCAGACGCTTACTTAACTGAGCGTAATCATTAGCTGGGCCTCAGCCGTGCGACTCGTGAGACCACTTCCACACCGCCCACTGCACCAAAGTCAGCAATTCTTTCAGGAAACCGGACGAGTAACACTGATTGAAGGAAGGTTATTTGAAGCGAGTCCTCACCAACCCCGGTTAAGCACTAAGCCTCACGTCAGCGCTATAAATAGCTGAGTGGTTGCAGAAGGCCGGACTCTGACCTCTGGTAAGGAGCCCCGGAGTGCTGCGCAGACTTGACTAATAGGCAGCCTAATTAGCCACCTAATGAGCGTGGGAACATTCCTCCCCGCTTGCACCACACCAACACTACTAGTACTACCACCAGTGCTGTTTCTACTGCACATCAGAGCACATGGAACAACAAAGTCTGCCCCCCGGCGGGAAATGTGGGCTCATCGCTGAGAAATATGAAGACATCCTTAAATTAAATGTTCCTCCCTCTCTGTATCTTCCTTTGTTTTGCTCTATGGGAATAATTTTTTTTCTTGTTCTTTTCCTTCTTCGATTGTGCCCACTGAGTGTTTATTCCTCCCCTCTATAATGCATGAAGTTTCTCCAACAGAACTAGTGGGTTTACGCAAATGTTGGGCCTCTCCCTTAAGTTTCCTCAATAATTAAACTACATTGATTGGAGAATAAATTATATTGTTGTTGCCTGTTTTCCTCCTGTGTGCTGACTTCAGTTGCTTTGTCAATACAATTGTGTGTGTGTGTGTGTGTGTGTGTGTGCGTGTGTGTGTGTGTGTGTGTTTTACAGCATGCGTTACGCCTCCTAGCCTTTGGACAGCTTTACAAGATCTTGAATATGAATCCTCTCCCCACCAGCAGGCCCTCACCAAGGCTGTTAGAAGGTTTGTGTTCAGTTGAGTGTGTGTTTGTGCATTATTTCTGTTTTCTTCTTGTACCCATGTGTGTCTGCATTTGTATTCCTATTTTTATTTCCCCACTGTATTCTACTTTATCTTGTTTCATTGCCTCCCTGTAAAGGAGCTTGTGTACTCTTCTGTGTAGACTCTGTGGAAAAAGATGATGATGCGTGTGTGTCTTAGTGATGGTACAGGTGATCTGTGCGTGTGTTTGTACCTTGCAGGCGGCTGTCAAAAGAGGCTTCGGGAGGATGTCGGACCAGATGACAGAGATTTCATCAAACGGATGAAAGGTGACTTTGACCATCGACTCACTTGTTTCAAAGAATCACAGTTTGCTCAAAGAATCTAATCCTCTTCCTCTCACCTCTGAAACACAAGACGTACTACAGCTGACTAGTGAAGAATTTAAAGAACCAAGGGCACAGTGATATACTGTTTCCTACTGTAGCCTTACATTCAATACTGGGTTTAGGCCTAAAGCATCAGACATGACTCAAAAAGGTTTAATATTGATATCTGGATTATTCTCCGATTGCATTGGTCACTAAATTCAAACTTTGGTTCTATATTGCGTGCATCAATTTACAAACTGTATATTCTGCGTGCGGCTGTGTGTCAGATACACAAACTGTTACAGCCCTATGGTGTTTCTGTATTGTTTTGGTGAAATTCTATATTTAGTTTTGAGTACTCTTTGTGTCCATTAATGCTAAGAATGCTTTTTAAGATGCCTTTACACCATTATAACATTGAAAACTGTGAATTGCCTTGAATGGAAACGGCAAAATATTACATGCAAGTACACAATACTGGATGTCAGGTCATAGAATTAGAAACCTGCATTTGGTCAACGCCACATCACAAGGAGGCTGACTCCCCAGGAAAAGTGTTTGTCTCTTTACAGCTGATAAGTGGATATTGATTGAAGCATTTGTTGCTCAGTTGTAGCTAATGACAAAGACAAAAAGCTGTGTGTGTGTGTGTGTGGGTGTGTGTGGGTGTGTGTGTGGACGGACTGTAAACAAGGGGCTTTCTGACAGGGTTTGTGTAAAAGGTAGAAAAGTGGCAGAGCCAGTGGAGCCGAAAGAAGCGAGAAGTGAGGCTCAGCTTTTCTTAGAAATCAGGACTCTCTCTGTTTGAGGATCAGAACGGCCTGTCAGGTTAAACCTGCTGTCAGACGGTATTCACTTCAATCTCTGCATCAGAGAAGAAAAAGTGTCCTGACTCGGTCTGGATGTGGTCATTTGTAGGCCAGTGTTTGAAAATTCAGCAGTCATGTCTGATACCCCCACAGGATTGTATAAGGAATCCGGTTTAGTGCATTGACTTGCCACCAGCTCGCTGTATCTCAAAGTGGCATCATTCACCGTATCACCGAGCTGCATGAAAGAGGTTAAAAAAAAAGCTGTTTAAATTCTTCAAGGAGCAGTTGCGGCAGTGGCTTTAAAGTGAAATGTTTCCTCGAAGCAGAACATTGTGTGATGTTATCAGATTGCAGAATAGCTGCAAGTGAAAAAGGAGGAAATGAAGCTGTTGGAGCTGAAAGTAACATTTAGAGGTTATCAGGAGTCAATCCGCTCCTGTATTAGGTTAGAAAAGGTCTGTGTGTCAGTGTCTTAATGGCAGTGTCGCCGTCCACCTGTCCATCAACGCTTCACAACCATTCAGGACATAACAGAGAGGTTTATTTAGCTCACTGAGCTGTCAAGTGAGATTCTGTTTTTGTCTCTGTGGGTGTGTGTGTGTGTGTATGTGTAAATAGATAGATAAGACTAGTGATCCCTTAGACAGGCTAGTAAAAGGCTATAATTGTTTGAGTGAAAATAATAACTTAGAGGGGTAATTAAAAAATGATATATATATATACAGTGGTGTGAAAAAGTGTTTGCCCCCTTCCTCATTTCCTGTTCCTTTGCATGTTTGTCACACTTAAGTGTTTCTGAACATCAAACCAATTTAAACAATAGTCAAGGACAACACAAGTAAACACAAAATGCAATTTGTAAATGAAGGGGTTTATTATTAAAGGTGAAAAAAAATCCAAACCATCATGGCCCTGTGTGAAAAAGTGATTGCCCCCTAAACCTAATAACTGGTTGGGCCACCCTTAGCAGCAACAACTGCAACCAAGCGTTTGCGATAACGTGCAATGAGGCTTTTACAGCGTCCTGGAGGAATTTTGGCCCACTCATCTTTGCAGAATTGTCCTAATTCAGTTACATTAGAGGGTTTTCGAGCATGAACGACCTTTTTAAGGTCATACCACAACATCTCAATAGGATTCAGGTCCGGACTTTGGCTAGGCCACTCCAAAGTCTTCATTTTGTTTTCCTTCAGCCATTCGTTGGTGGACTTGCTGGTGTGTTTAGGATCATTGTCCTGCTGCAGAACCCAAGTTCGTTTCAGCTTGAGTACACGAACAGATGGTCGGACATTCTCCTTCAGGATCTCTTGGTAGACAGCAGAATTCATAGTTCCTTTTATCACGGCGGCGTGATAAAATTGTAATGGCGGCGGAGAAAGATGCAAGTGAGATTGGAGCAAAGCCATTCGGTTCGTTGTGGCAACGCTGCCGAATATCCAGAAGTTAAAGCCCGAGCAAGAACAATCTTTGCTGAGTTTTATGGTGGCCATGATGTTGTGGCCCTCCTCCCCACGGGGTTTGGGAAAAGTTAGATTTTCCAGCTTGCTCTGTTAGTGGTAAAGGAGTTGGCTAAGGTTACGGCTAGCAATGCTAATGCTAAATATTAGCCTTTTCGGTCTCCTCTCTTGTTGCACATTTTCATGACACGTCACGACAAAACGTTAGCAATTGGTTATGGCAGCTCCAGAGAGGCCCTGGGCTATGCCTGCTCTACCAATATTATTATCTTACATATATTATATATATTTCGGTTCAGGCACCGTTTTAAAAGTATCGTTTAAACACCAGTGTCAGAAAAAAAAAACATTACCCAACCCTACTCCCATAGTAGAAATAATAATACAGATACGGCATGATTATATGTTGGTTGGCAGGCCCTGCTGCAGGCTCAAGTGCAGATCTTGGTGTTGAAACATTGATCATTTGTCACTTAGTTGTCACTTAGAAAACTTCTCTCCTGAATACACTGGCCTCTTTTTCACTACAAGTCAGCAAAACTGGCTCACTCAGTGCTCTTAAAGTTCAATCATCATCTGCTGCACTATAGGTAAGTGTCACTTACCAGCAGCTTGGTTCAGACAAATAAGTGGCCAGACTCGCATAAAAGTTTCATGTTTTCCAGAACTTGGAAGCTAATCTGTGTTTATTTGCCACTGCAGCCGTGCATGTTGACCAGACAGTCAAACAAGAGAGAAGGGAGAGCGGCAATAAGAATCAACAGATCATCAAAGGTTAAGAAGAAACATTTAGCTGCAGACCAGTTTTAATAACTGACATGTCTCACAATGGGATAGAGGAATCTGAGGAATGTTAAGATAAAGACATGAATTGTGTTATTTGATGTCTTTGCAGTGAGTTGGCCTGGTTGTGTTGGCTGTGTATTGTAGTGAAGCTATAGAAGCACTGCAGCTTAAAATCCTGCAGGGCATAACTTTCTGTTTTCTGGACTTATGTTCTTATGTTAGTAGGAGCAGTCCAGTTATGGTAGTCAAATTTGTAGCATCATAGATTCAGACACAACCGTAGCGATAATAACTTGTATAATGTTCTAAGCGCACAGCACTAAGCGAGTGGCGCAAGTGTGTTTAGGGCGTGTACAAATCCACTTCTTTTAAAGGCTGGGGAAGAGGTCTGTGTGCCAGGCACATGGTTCAAAAGGGTTCTACTTAGTGTCTTAATTAATCATAGATGTGTTTTGGGCGTAACGTGCAATAAACCACTCTGTTATATCCCATTTCCTTTCAAAGCCAGGCGCGTTTGTTCTTTGGCACATTAGTAATAGGATGGAGGATTTGCTGAGCAGCAAGGAGAGATTTTCAGGATAAGAAACTGATCTGCTCGTGCATGAAGTGACAATGCACGAGTCAATCATATCACACCTTTTGCATGTTTTTGTGCTGCTGCGCGTCCCTGTGTGTGTGTGTGTGTGTGTGTGTGTGTGTGTGTGTGTGTGTGTGTGTGTAACGAGCATAGTGTGCGCTCTGTGTGCACGAGCCTAGGCACATTTTACTAATGCACTGTTGAAACAACAATGAAATGCTATGTTATTGACTTTAGACCAGGTCTTTTTCGGTGATTGGTGTGACCAGTTTCCGCTCCCTCAAGATAGCAAAATACGCCAAGAATGCACTTAGACACACCTCCCTTTAAGACCAGCACGCCGATGGGCGCAGCTGCATTTGCTATTTAAACGACGTGGGCGCTGGATGTGTGATTGATAACAACATCGTAAACTATCACAGACACTTATACGTCAGGTTTTGCGCTGCGCAGGGTGCAAGATATCGACCCTGTAGTTCGATTGCTTTGGTCTGATACAGTGGATGAGTTGGTAAAGTTGTACTGGTTTCTCCTGGGTTGCATTTGTTTCCGCACCTATACACAGGGAACCCAGGAGAAACCCGGCGCTGGCTGCCGGAGCCATTTAGCTCAAAGTTGTGGGGTACGCCTTTCTAGTTTGAGCATATCGACAAGATAAGATAAGACAAGTCTTTCCACTGACAGCTACATCTTCCCCTCCCTCACCCTCCCACTCTCCTCATCCTCTACAACTCTCCTCTATCTCTCCATCACCAATGCTCTCTTTCTCCTCTTTCCTTTCTTGTCTTTCCTTCTCTCTGTCACTCTCCCTCCCTCACTCTCTCTTTCTCTCCCTACTGTTCCTCACCCTCTCTCTTTCCCCCCTCTTCCCTCACACCCCTTCACCCTCGTTTTTTCTTTCTCGCTCTCTCTCTCTCTCTGACCGTCCCGCTGTTACGCTCTTTCTCTCCCTACTCTCCCTCTCTCTTTCCCTCGATCTCCCTTCTTCTTTCTCTCATCACCCTCTCTCACCCTCACGCTCTCTTTCTCCCCTTCTTTCTCTGTCTCTCTCCCCTGCTGTCTCCCTCCTGTCTGTCGATGTCACAGTAATTAAATCGAACCTCTCTGGGACATTCGTCCCCGGCAAACTCTCATCTGCTCCAGTTCAAAGCAGGTGACGGGAGGCAGAATAGAGAGGGATTAATACTGCACACTGCTGCCACGTAATTATCTCACTGCCTCCCACCTCACACACCCGCACAGACACACACACACACGCAGTGCATTAACACATCCCCCTTCTCTTCCTCCCGGCACCTGTCCATCAGCACCTTCACATCTATCTCCTTACACAGCGTCTCCATCCATATTCATACTGAACCACTCTTGAGTCTTAAGTGCCTGTCAGCCGCTCACAGTCATTACACACTGGGACTTTAGGACAAAAGACAAGTGTGTGTCTAGAAGCTGCTGTAAGTATTCTCTGAATCACCTGTCATACAGAAGGTGACATCTGTGGGTGGCCATATGGAAAGAATTAATGTCACGGTAATTATCACAGCATTATCTTTATTAACACTTTCTTGACAAAAAAGGGGATGATTTAAAGACATATGCCAGTTTGTACATTCTTACACACTGGGACAGACTTTAAACTCTACAAAAAAAACGTGAAACTAATATAACACAATACAAGAATTTTTTTATTGAGCACTGTTGTTCAGAGTGACAATAAGTGACAATGCTGAATTATAGCCGTGGCCCAATGACATCACACCCATCATGTTATTAAGTTTCAAGGGCCCAAAATCACATTTCTTTAATCATTTACTTCTTCTTACTACCATAAGAAGTCACAATGTACACACTATGAAGATCATGTTGTAGTTCAAAATGCTAAACTATTAAAGCTTTACCATTAGTGTTTATAATTTCAGCTTTTGACCTACATTACTTGATTTACATTACATCCATTTGCCAGATGCTGTTGTTTAAAGTGACACACAATTCAACCTCAATATCTAGTTACCATCAAAAAGGTGTGTCCCATCCTAAGAGACAAAAAGTCTCTCTCCTGAAACAGGCTGATGGAGGAAAAACCCCTTATTTATGGAGCTGGCTGTTTGCGCCTGTCCACCTACTTTTAGCCATTTCTCTAGTTTCTTTGGGTGTGAAACAGCTGTTAAGATTTGTAAATATGTAGGTGCTGGGTACACTTTACTGACATTATCACAGGACTTTGTGTTGCTGGTTGGAACCACCGCTGTGTCAAGCGTCTCTGGAATAATCAGACTGGTGAATCTAAGACCTGTAGGATGTTGAATCCTAAACCGTCCGAAGTACACTCTGCACAGTCGGATGCACATCTTGTCAGAAAAACTGTCTCTGAAAGCAAAGTGTAGTTTGTGTTATTTCTATAGACTACAGTAATGTTGACGCTAAGTACTGCGGTCTCATTTTTGTTCAGTTGTTCCACCTGATATTCAATTCTAAGTGTTTACAGACTGAATGAAGTTAGGCAGAAAAGCCCGGTTGACAAATTTGGACTTCCAGCAGAGGTAACAAAAGCATTTATTATGGAGACAGTCAGCACTTTTGTTATAATAGATGTCACCAAGTGTCACGGTTTCATTTTCAATTCATCTGTGAGATATTACTGTTCCGGAGCTCGGGGGAGGCAGAGAGCTCGCCTCACCTCTTGTCGGTGTGAAGTGGCTCAGTGACACCAGGGGCGGTTTCATCTCATCAGCTGGATATTAACACTGAGAGGGCTCAACCAATGTATTATTACATATTACTCCTGTTTTATTGATGACGATAGATCTTTGATGCAGTCCATGCACAAGAGCTCAACATGTACTTTTATGTTTTAAATGTCTATATTGCTTTTGCTTAGGTCTGTCAGCACTATGCTTTTACTTTGATTATTTTAGAAATTTCAATCTAATACAAACTCAAAGTACATCATTTGAGCCACAATTACCTTCACAAATACAGACTAGAAAAAACAATGATAATCCTATGTCTCTCCTTTCAGTTCTTGCATTCACTTGTTGAGATTAATTGAACTAAATGTTATATGTGATCTCTAAACATCACATTCGCATGAGTATGTACCTCAGCTCAGACGTTATGCCCTGACAGAGTTCTAAAAATACCCCCCCCCATCATCACATACCCTTCACCATACCTAGAGATTGGCATGGTTTTATTTCAGTTAGCTTAATAGCTGGTTTGATTCGATCATACTTGAGATGATCTTATGGGAAGTTCCCGATGCCAATCTCTAGGTATGGTGAAGGGTATGTGATGGTGTGTGTGTGTGTGTGTGTGTGTGTGTGTGTGTGGGGGGGGTATTTTAATTCCAAAGGCCAAGTGAACTTTATCAGGATGCATAGTATCCTGGATAAAATAAAAATGTGCCTTTCTCAATGGGAATGTAACAGAGGGGGTGGGTATACTTATGCCCCCTGTATTTTAAGGAGGAACATTTTATTTAGTTACAGTATATTATTCATTCACAAAGCAAATTGGTGTCCTTAAAAGGTTGGATTTTCCAATTTTTTTTTAATTAAGGCATTAAGATTAATTTCCAAAAGATGTTTTTTATTCCTCTTTTTAATCAACTTCATCATGACTTTGTGAACTTATTCTAGCCACTGTTTATAACGCGGACTTTGTTAAACTGCCTTGCTTAGTGGCTCTGTGACAGATGGCTTGTTTCTCCATGTATTAAGGTAAACAGTAAACACAGACAAAAGGTTTAGGGATCTTATTTAGTTATCATGTGCATCTCTTCTTCTCCTTTAGTCCTGGACTGGAGGATGACTGATCCCAACCACCCCATGAACGCTCTGATGCGTCTGAATCAGATCCACCCGGGCCTCCAGTACCGCCTGCTGTCTCAGTCCGGCCCGGTGCATGCTCCAGTCTTCACCATGTCTGTGGAGATCCAGGGAACCACCTACCAGGCCACCGGGAACTCTAAAAGAACCGCCAAGCTCCAAGTAGCCCTCAAGGTACTCGGCTACATTTAAACCACAAAAAAACAATATTTTATTGTTAATGTTTTCATAACCCCAAGCGTGATGCCATAACTTAGAACATTTTCACAACAAATAGATTTAAATCCATTAAAATGTGTTTGTTTGTTCCCTATCAGTACAAATGTTGACAGTATCAATGCTCAGAATCTCACATCTTCTATCACTTAGACACTGACTCACTCCTATATCCATTCATACATCAATTCTATTCTTATATATATTATATTATTTTCTGTTTTAAAAACCTTTTCGAAGATAAAGGGAAAAACACAGTTTCAAATTTCAAGTAATACCTCTCATAAAACATGGATAGTATTTTCAAATAGCCTACAGTTACCTACCTTTAAAATACATGACATGCTTACGTAAGACGTGTAGTAACTGCTCTGAGTGAAGGGAGTAAAAACACCACTTTAGCAGCACTTTGTTCTCCCTGCCTTTTACCGTAGTCTGTCACACACTCTGTACTTAGTGTCGGTTGTTTAAAATAACAGAACATTAGCTTTGACAAAGAAAAAGAGACGAACTGTTTGGAATCGATAAGGAACAAAGAATGTTCTTTTTGTGACAAAGCATTTATTGAACTTGTTAAGTTTGACATGCTCACACTTTCTGTTGTTCACACACATTCAGTTAGACATTCACACGTCAGGGCTGCCCAGTACAGCTCCTTGTGTTGATGATGTTGTTGCTGAAGGCCACTTTGCAGCCTCACTGGCAGGTGGTGGAGTGCCTTGCTCAAGGACAGCTCAGTCAGAGATGATGATAGATGTGAACGTGGATGTTATTTTAATAACTAGACAACGATCAGCCCGAATGCAGTAAAGACCAGACTGTTTACTGGAGGTACGTAAATAAGTGCTGTTCCCTCCTCAGGCGCTGCAGGCTCTGGGATTGGTGCTCGGCGGCGACGGAGACGTTGACTCACTCAGCGCTGATGAGAAGTCAGATGGTGAAGGCAAGAACGACAGGATGTCCACCAGCTCCAGCTCCACCTCCATCACCTCCTCCACAGACACACAGGAGGTGGGGAGTACACACACACACACACACACACACACACTGAAATATTAACAAGTAGGCTACACATGAGGTTTAGACCAGTGCGCAGACGGACCGTCTCAACACCCCGTGATGTTCCTCACTTATTACGTCTACACGCCAGTAAACACATTAGTGAGGTTCATTAAATATGATGTCATTCTTGTCAACAAAACAAAAAAAAGCTGCAAATGCTCAACCAAAGTCCCCTGTCTCTGTCCCCAGTGTTTGTTTGTTTTGAAGGGATGCTTCAAGATTTGAGAAATATAATTGTGTGCAGCAGGATTGTGTTTTTCGTTTTTAACTTACTTGAAAGAGTGCGGCAACGCGTTTTATCTCAGGACGTCAGGTTAGGAACCTCTGCCTCATACTGTAGGCAATTAAGATCATTAAAATTGGACTGAATTGAGCAAGCCAATTAATAATAATTTAATAATGCAAGGTTTACAAAAAAGATTAAAAGATAAAAAAGTCAGGAAAAAGAACAACCAATACAAAACATTATAAAATGTTAAACATGTCAGCCTTTACGCAACAAGAAATACAGAAATGTTGAGGTTCTAGGTCACTTAGTCTCTCTGTTACACATTCCAAACTGTAATTTGTCCACCAGACATTACTGACAAACTTACGTTTAATGTAACATAAAATGTCCCACTCAGTAACAATCTAAGGGATTCATAAAGATCCCATGACATGATGGTTTTGGATGCTTTTATATAGACCTTAGTGGTCCCCGAACACTGTATCTGAAGTCTCTTTCCCAAAATTCAGCCTTGGTGCCAATTACAGCTACTAGAGTCAGTCCCACAATGAGCTTTCCTTAGGATGTGCCATTTGTGAGTCTGTAGCTATTGATGGGGGGTCTGGGGTCTGTTGGCTGTATTGTCAGTTAATCACATTCGGTTGGATAGGTGGACTGTATTCGGCATTGTTCTCTCGGACGGTTGTACACACAGAGGGATATCTTTATGTGACGGGGCTTAAAGGAAATCTAGTCTTACTTTGTGGAAACATGAGCACTTGAGTACATTTAGGAATATCCAAGAAATGTAAGGCCTGACTCTCTCTCTCCTGTCTCCATCTGTCTGCAGTCCAGAGCTCCAGGTCCGATCCTGACGGCGGGAGGTAAAAACCCGGTGATGGAGCTGAATGAGAAACGCCGCGGCCTCAAATATGAGCTGATATCAGAGAGCGGCAGCAGCTACGACAAGCGCTTCATCATAGAGGTATGAACACACACACACACACACACACACACACACACACACACACACACACACACACACACACAACTTCATAGATTTCCTGTCTTCCTTTCAGAGGGACTTATTAGGAATTGATGAGCGAGGGAATGTGTTTGATGTTCGGTGCTTCCTGCATATCAAAACATCTTCAGATGTTTTTAAAAAAAATGCCAGAAAAGACAGCTGAACATGAAACCAATTTCATTGAGTGAAATCACTCTGAATCACTCTGTAGGGGGTTTTTTACGTGTTGTTTGTACAAATATGTTGTTTTTGATTTAATGTTTTTATGGACATTATTAGGCACCACAATCTTGTTTTCTGAGGTTTATTTATTATGATACATGCGTGGCAACTCTTGGGGAAAAAAATCACGTAGCTAATATAAATGATTTGTGTCATCAACAAAGAATTATTAAATCACATTTGTTTAGCTGATGACATCATGACATTAGAAGGATAACTTAAGTGCAAAAATAAGCTGTGCACATTATAATTAATATTAGAATAATAGTTCACAAACAAACTACACATGACAATAATGACAACGATATTGGAATGATAAAATTTGTGCAAAGAAGCTGTACATATTATGATAATATGACAATTATAACTTTAGTGCAATAATAGTATAATGCAGGATACATATACAGTATAGGTAGTTCTATAATATATAGGTGGTGATGTGATGCACATAGATAGCAGCATCATTCCAGGTCACTGTGTGGGAGAGAGGTGTTTAGAGGGTTGGGTGGGGGCTGATGGAGTACAAGCAGCAGGTTAAGGATAATATCACGACGCTCACAAAGCAGTGAAATGTGAGGATGTCCTTGCTGAGCACAAAGGAATTAGGCTTTCTCAGGAGATACTGCTGCTGCTGGGGGAGGGGACACGTTGAGGTGTGTAGGAGGTCGGAGAAGATGTTGTTGACCAGCACTCTCTGTGACCTATTGACGAGAATGTCCACTATTCACAGGATTAGTCTTACCTACTATGAATTTTTAATGGCAATTAAATGCTTTACTACTAACTCCACATTAATGGAGATTAAGATTCTGAAGTAAAGCCTTTAAACTTAAAACCAGATCTGTTCATATGAGTGGTTTCTGCATGAGGCACAGTTTGAGAAGCTGTGTGCTGCAACAACAATGGTTTCTAAAACATTATCCCTTTATACAAAGTAAATCAGACGACATCCTCCTGTGTGTTGTTTGATAGGTGGAGGTGGACAAGCAGGTCTTCCGGGGGACGGGTCCCAATAAGAAAGTAGCCAAAGCCAGCGCAGCACTCGCCGCCCTGAACTGCCTGTTTGCTGGCTCCAAATCTACGAGCATCAAGAAGAAAAGACCCAACCCTCCTGTGAGTATTCAACGGGTTTCTATAGTCAGCTTCTTCTTTTTTTTTTTTTTTTTTGGGCATTTTTTAGGCCTTTAATTGACAGGACAGTTGAAGATGTGAAAGTGGAGAGAGAGGGGGAGTGACATGCAGCAAAGGGCCGCAGGCTGGTTTGAACCCGGGCCGGCTGCGTCGAGGAGTAACCCTCTATATATGGGCACCCGCTCTACCAACTGAGCTATCTGGGGGCCCTCTATAGTCAGCTTTAAATGAAACGGCATCCTGTTCTGTGCTGATGTGTGCCGTTGTGTGTTGTTGTAGCCAAAGCGGCCCGTGGCCTCGGTGCTGACTCTCCCGGCCCTCGCTGCCAGACCTCCGCGTGTCCCCGTCATCCCCAGAGCTCCCTACATCAGCACCACCCCCACACATGGATACATCCCCCCAGGTGAGTCCAGCTGCATGCTCTTGGTAAACAGGGCCTCAGATAACAAAAGCAAGTTTATGATGGGTCGTCTCATTCACCTGGATACAATAATACATTTTGTGTTCTGTACTTGCTTCCCCCCCCACGCCCCCCCAGGTTTTGGTGCTCCTTATGGTTACAGCCCTGCAGGCGCCCTTCATCCCTACGGTAAACACACGGTCACTCTATCAGTTATCCATCCATTTCATTTGTTCATCACTACATCCGTACATTTGAGTTCTTTTTTTTTTTCCTTTTTCTTTGTTCTTCCTCAGGTTTTCCCTCCAGAATGCCCTCAGTAGTTGTCCCAGTCATCCGAGTCCCCACGTCATACCCCATCACCCACCTCTACCCCTATTAGGAGCCTCCCGCACCCACTTCACAGGGAGCCACTCGTTAAAGTCATATCCTGACTTTTACTGCATGTTCACAACACAAGCTTCAAACACCCAAAAAACAGTGAACAGTGGAATCCAAAAACGTTTGACCAGAACACCCAATCAGTACCAACGCTGTACAGCATGTCCTCTCATTAGCTTGCTTTAATTGGACATTAGGAAGTGGTTTGGCAGAACAGAGTTTGACAAAAAAGCTCTTTGATCATTAAACCATTATGTAACAGCAAAAACTGAGTTGCAGTGTGTCAAAGACTTTTACTGTAGGGAGCTAAATGAACTTTGACTATAAAGAACTAAATGAAAATTGAATCTAGGGAACAAAATAACCACTCAACATAGGAAACAACCACCATACACAGGAGGAAACAAACTAAATAAACAGTTTATGGACCTTAAAAGAAAGTAGTAAAGTAAAAATCTCCTGTAAGGGAAAAAACATTATATGTAGGGGAAATAACTAAACATTCACCATAGTGTAGTAAGCAAACTAAATAAAAATAAAAGCTTCCCAAGCACACCAGATACTGATAATCCATTGTAGGAAACAAAACAAAAAACTTAATAAGAATGTTGACTACAACATGTTATTGATCAGAGAGCTTCTTTGTCATAAGGTCTATTATTCCTTTAACTACCACTCATGGATGTGACTGTTGTTTTGAATTTGAATTTCATTAATTTTCTATTGTTTTCATTTTCTGTGGATATAAAAACAAGCAGGTTTACAATAATCAGTTGCACTGAGGAACCTTTTCCTTTTCTTTGGATGTTTACACTTACTGTTGAGTATTTGAGCTAATAAGACTTTTTTGTGTTTAGTGGAAAATACTTTCTTTTCAGAGAGAGATTTTATTTTGACCTGTTTGTAGGTTATATTCTGTTTAAATAAATGAATATTTTTGTCAAGCGCTGAGTAACTTGTGGTCCGTAAATGTTTTATTATGATTCATACGCAGGTTTAATTTACAGTTACTTATTTTTCAAAAGAATTATATTGCCGGCAGCAGTATACTGTAGAGTAATGCAAAATACAATTTATAAAAATACTCTTCTTTTAGCTCATGTATCCACAGATAATAATTTTGCTTTATTACAACTCTTTCCTTATTTTTTTTTATCTTTCGCCATTATTGTTGACGCGGTTAGCGTAGAGGCAATATCAGAAATACTCTATATTTTTCTACAGGAAATCTACGTTTTTTTTTTTGCTTTTCCAAAGGCGTACATATAAAAGTGTAGGAACATATTAAACTGTGTTTTTCTGCTCTGATGTATCTCCCATAGTTAGAATGCATGTGTTTTTCCAAAATCGGCAGTACAAATACTGTAATTTTGATACCGGTTCCTGAACAACAACAACTTTTTTCAATACCAATTTTATTACACAAAAACGAAATAAAATTACACACCATGGCACAAACCTTTTATTTTCTTTTCTTTTTTTTTTTAGCTCCTACTAAGTGAGCCCCGTCTGTGGGTAACGTAGAGTTTTTCTTGGGTGCCTCTACGACGTGTCATGTTAGACAGCCAATCAAGCAGTATTATTAGTTCTTTGTAGAAGCATGCTGCATGCTTATTGGCTCACTGACGCTGACGAGATTTACTCTCTAGGTATTGAATGAAGAGGCATTGTTTCGATATTTAAAAAGTAATCGACTAAGAAATAAACTGGTGAGGATGAAAAACACATGGAGTAATGCTAGCTCATTAGCTAGCTAACAATAGCTAATCAAAATCTAGCAGTACCAGCTCTCATTCAGCTGTTAAAATCAGACAAATTTTGGACCCATCGTTTAAAAAATGGCTGCTTTAATTGTAAAACTACACATGTGCCGTGCGAGATCAGAAAGCTCGACAGGCTTAGCAACAGTAACTAAGTGGGACGGGGCTCGGCAAACAGTGAATTGATTTTCAGGTGGGAAAAAACTATAAAAATAAGTGCCAAGTTGTAATAATTATCCTTTAAGTAAAGCTGCACCAGGCTAATTCATACATTATTAGCAACTTGATTTAGGTCAATATGTGACAGGCTGCACTAAATCCACTGATTTCCCCTAAGCGCTAAGAATCCTGGGAGCTACTTTAGGCCTCCTGAGAACCGCTACAACATTAAAAACAGCTGCTAACTTTGTCTTCTGAGTAATTTTCAGTGAAGACAAAGGTTGAAGCCATATAAATAAAATGAATAAGAAAGGCCATTCCAATTCAAATGAACGTAGCAGAATGGTCAGAGTGGCGGCCATTTTTATGTATACCATTTCATTGCAAAGACCTCGCTGCCTAAATAACTGCCTAACTGCCTACCACATTAACGATTTGTGGCAAGTCACTGACTCACTAGTGAGGTTTGCAGCAGCAACGCAGTAGTCAGCACTTACAGATCTCCGTGGCCTACCTTGTTGGTAAGGAGAAATTCATTTTATTTCTACGGGAACAGAAGCACTTCCCATTTTTGATACATCTACTGATTTCCCCTGAGCGCTAAGAATCCTGGGAGCTACTTTAGGCCTCCTGAGAACAGCTACAATAATAAAAACAGTTGACGTAATCTGCTTTAAATATGCCACTTTGTCTTTAGACTCATTTTCAATGATCACGTATATTAAAGCACTTCGCACATCCATTCATGTCCATGACAAAACAATGATCCAGTAAGTACTAAGGTCACTTCTGTTAACTCTGGTTGCTGGTGTCTCCTGTCTGTAGGCGGCCTGTACATCGACAGTGCCTATTACCAGCCACAGACCCTAACCACACCTATCATCATCCACCTGGGCCCTCAGGATCTTTTCTGACCCAGCCGATGCCCCGAGACCAGACTCTGCCACAGCCTCTGCCTCCTGTTTAATCCCTCACCCTTATTAAACTCTGTCAGCGCCTCTCAATTACTGCGGTGCCGCCCCTCCGGGTTTCTCCCTCCACACGAGACACGGCAGCAATATTGAAAGCAATATGGAGGAGAAAACACCTCGGGCAACACCCTGTCAAGTCTAGGCCTGGTTTACGTGGAGAAGAGGCAGCAGACGAGACTTTGTTTGACCCAAACCGCTCAGAAAATGTCAATAAAACCCAAAGCAATACTTGTTCTGCCTTCGGGAATCTCAACGTGTTCCAAAGCAACTTAACTCGAGTTGGTGAATTCTAACGGACCGGCACATTCACTACAATGTGTATGTAAATGTATTTACTATCTGTATATATGGATGTATGTGAGTTTTACATATATAAATATAAACATGTTAATATGTATAACCCAACGATGGGAACAAACATATTTATAATATATCTTTGAATGTAAATACAGTAGTGACATAAGTAGCTTTGTATTTAAAGCACTCTCAGATATCTAGAAATCTTAAGAGTTGAATACATTTTAAAAACTGTCTATAACACTGTATTGGTATGTTGATGGTATATAACCCCTATTTATACATGAGTAGTAGATGATGTAGTCATTTTCCATTTTAAAGCACCAAGATCAGAAATGTCACATACAATTTGATATTTAATGACTTATTATCCAAGCTTTTAAATTGTAATTTGTCATCTGTTGTAAAAGTCCCCTGCTGTTACACGTCTAAAAATGTAATCAATGGTTACCAACCCCCCCCCCCCCCCCCCCCCCCCCCCCCCCCCCCCCAGCATCGTATGTGCTCACAAGATGATTAACAGTTGAGGAGATCATGATTATGTGGGTCATGTGGATCATGAGGGTTTTACAAACTGGTTATCTCTGCTTATTAAGAAATATAACATTGATCATCTTAAGTTGAGAACAAAACAAGACATTTGAGGACGTCATTTTGGGCTTTAGGAAATACTGATTGACTTGTTTTTGACATTTTATAGACCAAACAACTATATTAATTAATTCATTAATCAAGAAAACAATCAACTATGAAAATAATCGTTAGTTGCTTTCCTTCGCAATTTAATAAATATAAGGAATCAATTAAGAAATTCTTTCTGGATTTGAATCTAATCTAATTGATCGAGGTCCTTCATTACATAATAAAAATAATACAAATCTAAATAGTTTTACAGCATTGGCCACAGTTGTCTAATCCACCCAGAGAAATAAAAGGGCTCAAGTCTATATTGTATAAACTGGACGGTAAAGTCTGTTCAATGGATATCATTTCGCCGCCAGTAGTGTGTATCGCCATGACAACCAACCACTATTTCATGTGCGTATTTGCATTGTTGCCACAGTCAATCTTTAATTCCCATCCAGCTTGGATAGCATTAGCATGAGCATTGCTAACTTGTCTTGGTCAACTAAAAAACTGTGGAAAACCAATTTCAGCAAACATTGACTAACTGCAGAGCAATATCTTAGAATTCAACAACTACAGCTCCCATGGTGCTTTGAGAGCAAACTTGGTGTAGGATTATTACTTATTATTACATGAGAGCTGTAGTTGAATGATTTTCTTTTAATTTTTGATAAAATGATGGGATGCTCCAAATTTTCTGTAGTGTGGTAGATAGATTCATTTTAAGATATGGGTAGAGGAGATCAGCATCATGTTGACTGAAAAGCAAAACATCTCATCATCAGCTAGCTTTATAACATTAGTTTTCAGATTTTCCCACTTGTTGCTAGGACGGATGCTAACGGCATAAAACTACTGAAACTTTAAAGTGACCATATTATGGAAAAAACTCTTTTTCTGGGATTTGGGGTGTTATTTAGTGTCTCTGGTGCTTCCACACTCATGTAAACTTGCAGAAAACAAACCTCCATGCTGTTTTGAGTGAGATAAGGTTTCTGAATGTCCTCTGCCTTCAGTCTCCGGGTGAGCTGTTCAAAATCTCCACGGCTTTCTACGTCACTAGCCGAGACGAGGTAACTAACCGTAGCATGCTAGCGATAGCATGCTAGCTCGTTCTCAATGAAAAAACACTGCGACAACGCACACTAGTTCACCATAATCTCCAAAAAGAACTACTTCCATGTCCTTGTTCTGCAGATATTCCACAAGTGGTTAAAACAGAGACCCAAACACACAGGGGGGAAACAGGATCTGCAGCAATGTGCAGTACAACACATATATGGTGTTTTTTGAAAATGAATCCATGTAAACCTTTTCTGGTAAAACCTCAAAATACATTATGAACCTGAAAATGAGCGTAGTATGAGCACTTTGATAAATATTCTAAAAGAAGATTGGATGCCTGAAAATGTAGAACTTTCTTTCAAGGGAATTCATCAAAATTAATCTTAATTGCCAAAAAACAGGTGAAAACTGTAAAATGTTAAATAAAAGAAACACAACTGTTAAAGCAATCCCAACGGCAGTAACCTTCAGCACATCACGGTTCACCACTGTGCTAAAGCCTGTTTTCACGGAGATTTACAGATCTTATGAAGTTGAAGCGGGACTAGATGAAATGACCTTCTACGATGTTCTTGGTGCGTTTTCCTCGCCTCACCCGGACTGGAAAGCACAAGCGTCTAAAGCAATATTCAACTCAGGAACCTTCAAACCAACTCAATCTGATCATCATGTGAACACACACAAACAAGTTAAAAAGAATTCACGAGCCGATGCTTTGAGAGAATGTGAACGCCACTGTGGATATTATAGACACCCGATGTTATATTATTATAATGTATAATAAATGTGGATGAATGTCTCCGGTAGAATGTAAAACCCCATTTTACTAATTTTAAAGAAGATTTCACAAAATCATGAAGGTCAAACGCCTCAGAGTGGAAAGTATACTGTACGTTATGTTCTGTTTTGATGATTTAGTTGAAGCTCTTAATGTTACTATTATCTTCATGTTTGCCCCTTGACATGAACATCTGTGTGTTGTAAACACGGATATGTACCCTATATGTATCATCCATCCCGTGTGAGGTGACCATGGCAACGCCATATCACTTAACTTTAACTGAGAGCAAAGAAATGTAAAGATTGTGAGCAAATGAAGCTTTACCTCTAAATTTGTTCTTTGCTAGAATATAAATATAAAAATCTGTCTTTGCATGCTCTTAAATCTTACCGATTCTCATTAGTTCACCCAACAATTTAGTTGTTTCTGAACTTTCCATACTCATAGTTCTGTACAGCTCCAGTATTTTTTTTCTTGTCTTTATTGTGTGAAAGCACAAGAGACGTCTTTCGGATTTGTAACCGTCATGCGAAAGCCGGAAATTAAAAAGAATGTGTAACAGAAATAGACGAGGCATGAAAGAAGTCATAATGTGTGTGCTGTTTGTTCCTGACCTCTTCTTCTTCCAGTCACACTCGGCTGCTGCGGAGCTAATTACATCGGAGTGAAACAGAAAGAGAGTGAAAGAAACGTCTGATTACACACTGGGAGAATCCAACAACAGCCCATAAACAAGACATTCAAATCAGCTGTCTAAATGAAAAGCTGAAGGCACTTAATGAGAAAACTAATGTGTTTGTAACTCTGCGGGAATCATTTGGATCTCCAGTTTCCCACTGACGTTTCCCAGATCTCACCTCGGTGCTACGTGACATGCTCAGCAGGAAGAATATTACAACACAGGAGACGGAGAACACACTTAGAACTAAGAATGTACCACTGGATTAAAACAAGCACCGCCTATTGTCATGGTAACATCCGGTTTATTGTTGCCAGAAGCATCGCACAGCAGAGGAAGACAACCACTCCCGTCATGTTGATGTTTCTACCTGTTGGTTTATGACTGGAATATTTATTTACATCTATTAAATAAACTCGCACATCTCCTAGGGCAGTGGTTATCATTTTCTAACAGCACTTCAGTCCCTTGTTACTCATATGGAAAAACAAAAAAAACTTATTTTGGGGGATTTTCAGTCCAAAAACTTTAGATCAGGTGAAAAAAAATGTGAGATACAAGCTTTTTACCTCCAAACGGTAGCATTTAGGGACTTCCTGTCTACAGTTTACCGTCTCTAGCAGAGAGGTCAGTGTCTTGTTGAGTGACTATAATTAAGATCATTGAAACAACAGTTGATCAGGTTAGGCACATGTTAACCCTTGTGTTGTCTTTCCGTTAACCATGAACTTGCCCTTCCAGGTCACAATTGAAAATAAATATTTTTTTGTCCTATTTCAATGTATTAACTTTTTCCATGCTTTTGGCACTTTTTTTAAAAACCTGAGCTGGTTTAATAAGAGATTTTACAGATTGCAAAGTGCTATCTATCCATCTATCTATCTATCTATCTATCTATCTATCCTTCCATCCATCCATCCATCCATCCATCCATCCATCCATCCATCCATCCTACTCTGGCCCTAACTGCTTTTCCATTACCATTTTCTCCTTGAAGTAAAATTTGAAATCTCTAAAATGTCGACTTGGTGAAAACGTCTAGTTTTTAGCTTGATGTCAACGCATCTTTACAACATCCAGTGGGCTTGGAAAGCATTTTATATTTTGATCTTTTAACATTAAATTGTGTTGAAATGCCGACTGACACTAACAGCACTTTTTCAGATTTGTGACAGCACTAAAAGTGCATTTGGACAGTGACAACAGAGTGTTATTGTATACTGCTGTTTACATCCAGTGCTAGTCGGCAGTCATCCGCTCCCTGAAAGTGTCCTGCTGCTGACCCATTATGGGATCCAGCAACTGGCCTCCGACCTCACCGGGCCTGCAGACATGAACCCACGTGTTCCTTCACCACAAAACAAAACTCTGGAAGCAGACAGATTCTTCTTTATTCCCACTGCTCTTATTTCTAGCAGCATCTTCTGCCGCAGCAGACACTCTGAAGTCTGAGCCAGCCAGATGAAGATGTCTCACCCTGTTGGCAGAAAGCCATCCTCTCTTGTTTAGTAAAGTACTGAGACAGTGCGACGCCTCTGCGTTGGATGAAATCAGCGGTAAAGGATGGTGTGTGTTTGGTGAGCCAGAAGCCTGGGAGTGCAGACGGCCGGGACGGTATCAGATGGAGGTTCAGATCCTGCTGGTATTTTTAGCGGTGAGAAGTAAGCCAGAAGGTGTTAGATTACGCAACGTGGGCACACTCCGCCCTCACTGATGGCAGTCTGTCATTTTGTGTTAGCACTCAGGACCACAATGCACTGCAGCGCAGACGCACTTCAGCTGCAGTTCGTTCACCTTCGCAAGCACTTCGTACATCAACTGATTACAGCCAATCACTCTGTTAACATTTAGCATCCATATCTACGATGA
>NC_048411.1:27161550-27168119 GCF_013103735.1 Etheostoma cragini | reverse complement strand
GAATGCTTGTGTCATGTGGATACACCGACAGCTCTGTTGTCATTACTTAGAATCCCTCACGGGGGAGACAGCTACGCACTATAGCTTTAACCCCTGAGGTGGAGAAGGGTTAGGATTGAAGAAGTCAATTTACAACTCTTACAACAAGACCTTTTTTTTTCTTTCTTTTTGGCCAAGGGTGTGATCTATTTTTGTTCTGACTATGCAAAAAAGCAATGTGGAAGTATGTTTGTCGTTTGTGTTACAAAAGCTCATTCTGTTGAAAAATCGGGATAAAATTGTTTCGTGAACTTCAAATCGTATCGTTTTGGTGCTTGAAATTAGTTCATCAAAGTCTTTAGGTTCACAGAGTAGTGTTAATGTATGGTAATAATAGTAGATAAATGTCTGAAATGCGATTTAGTAAAATCACTTTTTGAGTAGAAGTTTTGTCAAACATCGTTTGGACGCGTCAGTGCGTCTTTCGTCCTCAGAGGGTTAAAGACTCCGAGACAGGTGGAACTAGAAAAGTGACAAGAACATTGACAAAAGCTACAAAAGTGTTGAAAATGCCAACAAAAACGTTGAAAAATTTGTTTGAATTTTGAATTTTGACCCAGAAAAGCAAAAAGTTGCATGGTTGACTTGGAGACAACACAGGGGTTGAGAAGATATCCAGCCTTTTGTATTAATGTCAGTTTAATATCAATATATTTCCCAGCCCTACCATGAAGTCTAATAAACTGTAGGCTGAAAAAATAAAAGGTAACTTCTAATTCCTGCAACCAGGTGACGACTTGGTTCAGCGGGTCAGTAGGGAGACACAAGAAGTCAGGGCCTGAAGAGAGACAAAAAGCAGAACTCTGGGAAGAACTGAGGTTCCTCTCATCCTTTGAGAACAAATGGACAGACACAAGGTCTGAGCATGTCTCACTGTGAGACCACAGCCTCCTCTGCTGGCGGACATCGCTCCGCTTGCTGAGCACACTCCCAACTTTTCTACCATGCTCTGGGATTTGAAGCAGACATCAGCAGTGATGTTTTTAGACTGAAGCTGCAAATTCTTATTTTTAATTTTTCTTTGAGATATTGAGAATTAATCCCCAGGGGTTAATCCCCATCACACCCTGTTGATTTATAACACAATACACACTGGCCTGAAATACACACACATGCACGAACAGGACCTAAGGGGTCAGGGCTGGGTCAGGGTTAGGGGTCAGGGCTGCACAATTATTCGCAATAGTGTGAAAATCCCAATATGGGCCAGTGCAATATCCAAATCGCAGGGGGGCAAAATATATGTCAAACCATTCTGGATGGAGTATTGTTGCGCTTTAGAGACGTCCCGGTCTACAAATCATAGCCGACAGACTAAAGCAAAGACTCTTTGTTTTATACAGATCCTCCTGAAAGTCACACTATAATCATTTCTTTTAATGTTAATAATGAATGAAAATAAGAATAATTATGCAAAAATGATCATTCCCTCCAATTGTCGTGAATCATAGCGCAATATCATGTCGTGCAGTCCATTTAGGGGTCCGGTGCCCAGGTGGTGAACTGGCACCTCTCCAGCTACCAATCCACAGTCCCTACTTGATCCGGTGACCCTCCGGATCCCGAGCCAAGTCCCTGCAGACTGAGCTGCCCCGAATGTTCACGTCATCGTGACAGTATTGGGCGGCTTCGGGGAAAGACAGTCTAACTTCAGAGTCAAAAACAAATAATGAATTCAGCAACCATTTATGCAGTTTCAAAACAAGTATTTATGACTTTGATCCCTTTAAATGCTGAAAACGTTGTAAACTGGGAAACCTTTGACACATCTGAGCTGCAACTTTTCAATGAAAACAATGAAAGTGAGAGAAAAGGTAGGAAGGCGAAAAGTGAAAAAGAAAGAAAAGAAATACAAAAATGGGAGTCTTGAGGCAGTAAAGAACAAGAAGAAGATGAAGGAAAGAAAACGATGGAAAAACAACAGGGAAAAGGAGGACGGATACAAAGTTGGAAGGAAAACAGAGAAAGGAAGGGGGAAGGAAAAACAAACAAAAAGAAAGGAATAAGAGTTAGAAAGAGACAGAAAGAAGGAAAGTGGCCGTCAAAAGGGTAAGAACGGCATGAGAACAGAAGGAAGAAGGGCCGAAAGAAGAACACCGCTTCATCATTCTCATCAGATGTTAAATGAAACCACTAGATGGAAGCAAATCTGTCAGACAGCCTGGACCCCTGGGTGCTCCGTCTCTGAACCCTTGTGTTGGCTTCCCGTCAACCATGAATAAACGAAATATTTGTTAGCACTAATAAAACTTTTTTCAAACATTTTTGACACTTTTTCAGTGTTGTCGGTGCTTTTTTTGATGTTTTTTTGGATGCCTAATGTTGACACTTTCTTTGCTTATTTCGAAGACCCATTTTTTTGAACAGGTCAAATTTGACAACATGAGGGTTAACACTCAGAACAGACTCAACACTTTATCGTCCCTGTCAAATATCTGACTTCACATAGGATTTTTACCTCATAGTTCAGGGGTCCTCAATGTCTTTGAGGCCAAGGTCCTTTAAACTGAAAGAGAGAGGGAGCAGATACGCCCTACGACATATGGTGTATGATATAAAAATATTAAACTGGGCCTTCAAAAACATGCAGTGCAGAATAAAGCATTCATACATACCCTTTTTTGTATACAATACTTAGCTATTAAAACAGCCAAATACATGTTGGTGTGATTTTATAAATCATGTTTTAATATTAAACACACATGTGGAACAGGAATCCCTTTGAGTTAAATGTATCTGTGGATGGCCTTAGTTTATTTAAATAACCTTTATCTGCTCAGTTCAAGTCGATTAAGACCAAATTCTCATTTGAAACGACGACCTGACACATTCACACGTGGAAGCTTCCGGGTACAAACACAGTCTGATCTGCTGGAGCAGATTTGGGGATTGAACCAGCGACGGAAGTTGAGAAGTTGAAATAGGAGAAGAAAACATCAGATGGACTCACTGTTGAGGCTGTTGTTTTTGAAAAGTTTAAAGTTTTCTTTCAATTCAAAATCCCTAAATTAAGCTCACTGGAGAAAATGTATTAAATTTATTTTGTCTTATGACATTAAATTTAATCACTTTGAGCTTTGAGAAGCTTTTTTGTCCAAACCAACGATTCAAACGCATCATTTTGGATTTCCTGAAAGACTAATTAAACAACATAAAGGGTTGCATCCATAACTCAAGAGATGAAAGATTACATCTCAGTCACATGTGAGGCTGGAGATTAGCATGAGAGCTGTAGCCTCGCTGTGGTTCTGTGGCTGCACCTGCAGATCATGAGACGGACTGATAACAGAGCTGCTGTCTCTCCCCTCAACACTGGGCTGTATTGTAGTCCAGCAGCTGGAGGCTAATCAATCCAACCAGGCCCAAGATCAGCGAGACTCCCGAGGAGTGGCAAAAGATAAGCATTATTTTGTTATTTATTATTTCTCAATTATCAAAAATCCGTGAGAAACACTGGGAAAAGATCTTTCGAAGAAGTTAGTGACAGAAAAAAAGGAGTGATTTTAAAAGCAATGAAAAGTATGTCCAGCTTGTTTGATTATTGTGAATGTTGCGTACTGTCCACATAAAAACACTATTATCAAGTACAGTTCATGCACACGTATTTCAGGTGTAAGAAGTCGAGAACCCCTTTGGGGTAAAAATTCCTGTAGAAAAACCCTGGATGGGGGCAGCAGTTCAAAGGTCTAAAGCCAGGCTAATATAACTGAATATAAATATGGATTTTGACTTTTTTATTTGCAGTCCTAACATAAGGGAGTATTAGCTTTTGTTTGAGGGAGAATTCAAATAAAAACGGAGGGAATTAATACATGCTTTGGTTTTGATTAACTGCTGGTAAATAGTTCCACGTTACACTGTATTTGGCTCGGATTAGTCAATCACTGGGGATTAAATGCAGTCAACGGAAGAGACTAAATTAACCGCATTAAAAATACATTTCACACTGTTCAACCCAGAACTGAATCCTCCGTTTTCTCTCCAGCCACTGGCTGCGGTTTGAAATATTAATGCAGCCTCTATATTCTCTATTCAGACTTCTGCTCCACTCACACTGTGACTAAAAGATGAATGACAGACAGTGAAGAGAAGTTAAGTGAGGTCTCTGGGAGACAGAGGGGTAACAGTTTGAGAAGGCAGTGCGGTTGTATGGGAACGCATGTTTTAGGAGACAGGGTTTGGATGAGAGTAGCTCTTGCCCCATAGATGCTAGTCTGATTGTTGTGGAAGTACTGTAAGTAACAAGCCCGAGGGCGAAAGAAAATCAGAAATGTACGAGACATGGGAGCTAATCTGATTCAATTTAAGTTCATTATTTTGCCTTCAAAGTTCAAAGTCAAAATAAATGATAGGGATCTGAACGAGTTTGTTACCCAGCTGACATTTAATATCATGAATGCCAAAGAACTCCAAAATATAATGCCATCAATATTTTTAGAAAAGATTCGTTCCCTTGCATTCAGTTACAATGTAATTGTGTTATAAAGTGATTCATGAAACTCAATCACATTAGAGATAAACCATGGATATGAAATTACAGAAGAGCAGATGTGCATTATAAAGAGCTGTGGTGCCAAAACAATCCGTTTGCTGTCACATCACCTTAACGATGGACTGTTCCCAGCGGTGGAAGAAGTATTTAGAGCCTTCACAGCAGTAAAAGTACTAATACCGCACTGTGGAAATACTCTAATACAAGTAGAAGTTCTGCATTCAAATCCTTAATTAACTATTGTCAGCAACAAGTACAAGTAGGGTTGGGTGGTAATACGGTAATACAGTATACCACGGGGACTTTAAAATACCAATGGCATCAGTTTCAATGGTCATTAAAAATTTAGTGCACTTATATAGGAGACAAGGATTAAATATTAGATCAAATTCGTTTAATACTTAAAAATGCTTTTGGGTGGTTGTCATCACGTGACAGTGTGGAGGACCTGGTCTCGAAGAAGAACACGACTTCTGCAGTTTGGCGGTATTTCGAGTCTCAACCTAACGAGAAGGGAGAGGTGTTCCAGTATTATTGTTTGCTATTTACTTTCTGAACGGTGTCGGCACAAGAAAACAGCCTTGTGTCATCATTTTTAATTAGTCACGGTATTACCGCCAACCGCAGTAAAATAGGGGGAGGTTTGACGGTATCAAAGTTCGGTTACCCCCCGACTCTAAGTACGAGTGTTTCTGGATTAATATTACTGCTGCATTAATGTGCATGTGCATTACTGCTGTAGATGTTTAAGGCTGTGCTCATTTAACTTTGAATAAGGATGGTTAATTTCAATCAACAGCAATGCAACATATTCTATAAGATCATCATATGTTTGTGGCAAGGGTGCGACAAGATCTCGTCGAGGTGAAAAGTTGTCACGTGAGGCGATGTGATGTCAGCGTGATGGAGCGTGAAATTACTATTGAAGATCCCCCTGCCACTTTTAAATCATTTGTGTGGCAACATTTTGGTTTTCCTGCGGAAATGATAAACGGCAAAAGAGTGACAGACAAGACGAACACAATATGTAAACATTGTAAGAAAAAAATGCTGTATACCGCGGCTAACAGGAGCACTATGCAAAAACACTTACAGCAAAATAACATTCATCATTAATAGTTGATTTCAAAATGCACCTAAATTGTTTTGCATTTTGTGATTTTTCCGTTGAATAAAAAAACTATTTTCCATTCATATATTTCATCGAGGATTTCTTTAAATTTTAAAAAAAAAAATCTCGTCTCGTCTCGTTCTCGTGAACCCAATCTCGTGATGTGTCTCGTCTCGTGGAGTAAGCGTCTCGTCACACCCCTAGTTTGTAGCTGTCCCGTGAGAACCACGCATTTCTAAAAAGTTTTAAACTTTTCATGGTGTCAGAAAAACAGCCCTGTTTTCAGCTTTGTGACGATGCATTGTCCAGCTGATCTAAGAGGCTATTAAAGACTATGTTTAGGAAGTAGGAGAATTCACTGACATACATAATGGAACTCTTTAGGGCTGGGCGAGATGGAGAAAATCTGATATCACAGTATTCTTAACCAAATTGCTTGATGGCGATATTGTGGCGATATTGTAGTATTGACAACTGGTGCTTCAACAAACTATCTTCAAACTTAGATTTGAATATAATGTCTAAGTGGTTAAAGGCAAATAATACCATAGTTCAGAAAATGACATCACTTTGCTGTAATGCAGCTTTTAAAACCTGGAAAAGACAACACTTATGTCATATCACAATATATCAATATCCAAAATCTAAGACATCTAGTCTCACATCATAACATTAATACAATGTTGATATTTTTTTTCATCTAACAAATATAGTGTCTTAAGTGACATGTCGCAGCCTTTACAATGCGTCTATTGTGCCAGGTGATACGGCGATGCCGATGATAAAACGTTTTATTGTGCAACCCTAATGGAAATACTCAAGTGAAGTACAAGTACCTCTGCATGAGTAAAATGTACTTAAGGCATCAACCCCACACACACACACACACACAAACACACACACACACACACACACACACACACACAC
>NC_048411.1:27144943-27161540 GCF_013103735.1 Etheostoma cragini | reverse complement strand
ACACACACACACACACACACACACACACCCGTAGTGGGCCATAGATTATGCTGGTGCTGTTTTAATGATTAATTAGCTGCTGGTTTCATTATTGATGCTGAGAAAAGCCTCACTGAATAATATATTGAACCCTGAATGCTCCTGCTTTTGGGCAGGGAGGGGGGGAATAAAGAGCCGGGGAGTAAGGGAGCAAGGAGGGTAGGACACATATTAGGGAATGTGTCTAGAAGTGCCTAGAATATAGGCAGGAAAGGTCATGGGAAGAAGTCATGGTCTGCTATATTTACTTTGTAAACATTGAATGTGACAATATTTTACACTTGGTTAGGTGCCCTTTAGTTTCCCCCAATTTTCTTCTTCATGTGACTCTTTTTCCTTCAGTGGATGTTTGCTCTGTGTAGGTTTGTGTAACATAGCCTGCAGTAATTGTGCTGTAATTGCGGTTCAGGGTCTCATGACAAAGAGATTTACATCACCAAGCTAAACAGATGACAACAGTGTAATCTACCAGTTAGCTCCGCTGGCAGCTAAACGTACGGGCGCTGGACACGTCACCCTGTGTGTTGTTGTGATTGGTCGTAGTGTTATACAGTTGCACGCAGTGAGATTTTCAATCGTTAGGTGGCGCCCCTCAAGAAGGACGACTTTCATTACTCGATGCCAGACCCTTAAGCTTTCGAATTTGGGTCTTGATTATGGCTAATATACCATGACAAAAAAACCACAATTTTTCTGAATGTTGTTCTTGTCAATTTTGACATTAATCTCACAGAATTTGGTACTTTTTCCTTGCAAACTGATGCAACAGATTGTGTCAATTTCAGTCCTTGTCTATAGACGTTAATTGTTAATTGTGGTCCAGGCAATTCAATATATTTTAGTTGAATATGAGTTATGTTTTTATTTGTGGAGCTGCTACACGTAGAAAGCTCGCGTTTAAAGATACTCTAGGGGGGGGCGGGGGTGAATAATGACGTGTTACTGGAAATGAGGCCTATTTGTTCAACATGTCCTGCTGTCAGATGCTGGTAAGGAGGGTTAGTTTCAGGATCCCCAAAGTCCTTGAAAATCATTCAGTAAAATCCTTGGGTAAACTTTCAGTTCGAGTCACAAAAAGGAAAACAAACAGTGATTTCACTGCAAAAAAAGAGCAGCGTGGAGTCAACTTGGATGGTGCAGAGTGTTGTTCCAACATTTATTCAAATCAAATTAAAGTGGAAACAGCTTTGTTAACGTGACAGCTGCGGTCTGCTTCTGCCAAAACCGCACAACAATCTCATTTGTCGAGCTTGGCAGGAGGAATGCGAGTCTAACAGTGATGAAAAGACTCCTATTATGAACTGAGGAGAAACCCTTAAAGGGCAGTTGTCCCGGCTATCTTTGGCTTCAAGCTTCCCGAGGTTGTTAATTAGCAGTCTTTGTATCTTAACAGTATGTTATCCCATCAGCTCACTAAATGTTAGTCAGACCTCCACGTCTACAGTGGCTGTGCTGAGGCCAGATTGAGTTTGTGTCTGTTTATGTCAACGCTGCATTTGGGATGCCTGGTTCATTACAGTTTAAGGGTTGGCTAAGGATGCTCATTAAGATATATGTTTATCATTCCCCCTGTTAATGTAAGTAAGTTGAGGGTATTTATATTAGAGCCCGACTGATATATTGGCGCCCGATATTATCGCCCGATGTTAGGCATTTCCCAAACTATTGGTATTGGCATTTCTATACATATATGTCCCTGTGGGCAACACTCTAAATTACTAAATTATTGTTTCATTGTACCCTGTGAGGGAGATGCACAGAATATGTTTATCTGCAATCATATCATGATCATCCTCTTTACTTGTATTATTATATCTTTTACATTTTCTCCTTGTTACTCTTACCATTTATGTTTGTTCTCATGCTTTGGCAACACAGATGTACTTTGCCAATTAAGCAAAAATAAAAATGTAAATGTTGAGAGAGAGAGAGAGAGAGAGAGAGAGAGAGAGAAAGAGAGTTTTCCTTGAAAGGGTGTCTAATGATATCCCCTGGTTTCTCTTTTTTTCCCAGACTTTGCTATCACTTTTGTTTATTTTGCGAGAGGTTGCCCTCCTTCAGCCGCCCCCTAGGCCTAGGGAAGGAGCTTGCTGTCTCGGGTCCCATCCCGCCGCCCTTTCACCTGACCTGGACAACCCCCTGACACATTGGCTGAGAGCACGTTTGTGCGAGGAGAGCCTTGTGACCTAACATAAAAACAGATAACAGTCTAGATAAACTCCCTGTTTCATATGAGATGTCTATAAGTTTTTAGACGATCCAGACGTTTCCCTCTAAACTTCACATGGTTACATTAAATGACAGTTTGAGGTCCAAAGAGGTCAAATTATCACATTTTCCAGAACAGTCCCAAAAACAAATCCAATGCTATTTGATTTAATGCTGTAGCCATTCATCCCTTGTTTGCGTCACATGGAATACCTGTAGCTTGTGTTCCCTTGAACTCACGGCCATTTAGGTTGGAATTTAAATTCAATACAGCCACATACTATACCTTATACAACAAGTTGATTGTGGTCTGAGCTCCTCGGCATACAAACTTTCACCCAGCAGAACAGGGTTTGTGTCCTGCTTAAAAAAAAGGTTTTACTTTACAGAACAACCAAAACTATGTCACTCAAGCAGTTTTTGTGCTAAACATTACTTACTACTTTTACTTTTGTAATGTTCATTTCGTAGTTAAATACATTTTCAACATCGTGTTGGGATTCGCACATGTGCAGTAGTCAGGTAACGATCACATTAGCTAGCTTTCTGTTTTCTAAGTTTGGTCAGTCCAATGCAGGATTAGCTTCTAAATGATACAACTTTGTGTGGAATACCTGCAGAACAGGGACATGTAAGTAGTTATTTTGTACATTATGGTAAACTAGTGTGTTGTGTGACTCCCAACAAAGATAGAAAAGAAGTGAGATGCATCACTCTGTAGCTAAAACAGAGAGCTCAACACACAGGGGAAAAGAGGATCTGCAGCAATGTGCTGTAAAACAAAAGTATGGTGTTTTTTTGAAAATTAAACAATGTAAACCTATACTGGTACAACCTCTAAATACAATTATGAACCAGAAAATGAGCATAATGTGAGTACTTGAATAGATTTGGAATGCAGGGCTTGTAACTTCTAAGCTGTGGTATTGATACTTTTACTTAGGTAAAGGATTAGAAAACTTTGTCACAACTTTTTTTTAACATTGATCTTAATTGAATTTTGTGAACTGCCTACTCCTCCCTGCTGTTAAAACAAAAACACAGACTCAAGTTTTTTTCTTTCACAAGAAACACTTACATCACTTCTTTTATCTAAAGTGAATGACCAGCTTTTCTAACCTGTAGAGACAGACACAGCATCTCTAACATCATCAATTATGTTTTTGTTTTATTCACACACTCTCTCCCATGAGCTAATAGAATTCTATGAACTCATAAACTTTCAGGCAGATAAGATGACATATGCAGTGACCAAAACTTTTTTTTTGGGGTTGTTCCTGATAAGCCGACATGTTGCAGATATGAGTTTGATAATAAGCGTGACTGGAAAGTCAACAGGTAAAGTGAAGGAACTCTCTCTCATCCATTTAAAGACACTCTGATGCAGTGAACAGCCTCCACACAAAAACTGCAAATCAGGAAAAACTCATGTTTGAAATATTTTCATGACACATTAACATTAAAGTTCCTACATTCATCCTTTATTTTTCCTAAAATGGCTTGTTAGCGTTCTTAACATGCCCCATTTAAACTGAGAACCAGCTGCTGCTACAGTCTGAATGTTAAGAATGCAAACAGGCCACGGCTCTAAAACAACACTTTGCTTTATTGGTTCAAACTTTACCCGTTCTCCTGTTTGGTAACCCGCTCTGACAGATTTAAAGCACACCTGAAGCTGAATAAACAAATCTATCATATGAAGAGATGACAACAATAGGCTTTTTAGATTAGCAGCCGAGTGTTGACAGTTGCTAACTGGTATGTAATTCACTGAAACAGGGCCAGATGTTCTGAATATAGAGATGAATTGTACAGTATGGAGTGCAATTATGTAGTTCTATCTGTGTGAGGACCAATTTGTGTTTTACATCCTGTAAGACAAGACATTTTTGGAATGAGGGGACAGTTTGTGGGTCACATGTAGCAGACACTTGAGTTAGAATTCCAGAGGTGTGCTCAGCTGACCCTGGGGGGTTCTGTAAGAAAGAGACATTCCTCCTACTAAGCCGTATTCATGGCAAATGAAAATTAATTTTACACTAATATTCCTGTTTTGTATTCACGTACATGCAACCATCCAAATAGGATTTATATCGAAGTTTTCCACCTGCAGAAGACTTGCTGATTGTAGAAACATAGCCCTCCTTTTTCATTACTTCAACTACCTTCTTGAAAAGGTCGGCGTTGTGATATGTGCAGATATCCAAAAACCTTTTTCAAGTCTTTCATAATGATTAAAAGTAGGCGTGTTTCTTTTGGGCATGCATTTCTACCCCAGCCAAACTGTTGGCTAGTTGGTTTGTGTCCAACGCACAGAGCTGACCATAAACAGGCAGTGTGCCGAAGTCTGCTGTAAAAACCTTAAATGAGATGCATTTTCAACTAAACAGGCCCAATCTAGCAAATGCACCAGTGCCCGTCTTTGCGGCAATGGGTGTGCTGGTCTTACAGGGAGGTGTGTTTAGGTGAATTCTTGGCGTATTGCTATCTTCAGGCAGCAGAAAGTGATCCTGCCATTGACCAAAACAAAAACCTCGTCTAAAGTCAATGCCGCAGCATGTCATTCTTATTTAAACAGCAAGTTAGTAAAATGTGCCTAGGCTCATGCACAGCGCACGCACACTTTGTTTGTCACACACACACACGCACACAGGGACGCACATCAGGACACAAAAGATTCCAAATAAAAATATGATGGTGCAAATCCGCCATCATAATAGCAATGCTCCAAGGTACAAACGCGCCTGGCTTTTAAAGGGAATGGGAGATGACGATCTGATTGGTTTATTGTATGTTACAGCCAAAACCCACCTATGAATTCATGAAGACACTAAGTACAACCCTTTTGAACCGTGCGCCCAGGCGCACTGACCCTTTTTTCCGCCGTCAAACTAGCAAAAGTAAATTTGGACACGCCCTAAACGCACCTGGGCCATGTGCTTCACACGGTGTGCTTAGATCGTTAAAATAGGGCCCCACAGCTTCTACTGATCTCTGCCTTTGTACGGTTAAAAAGAAAACAGCAAGCTTGCTGTAATAAAATAATGATCAACTTTAGGTTTAAAAAAGTGCTCGGCCACGGAGAGAGTGTGTGAGTGAGTGAGCTGGAGAAGAATGAAAGGAAGTTAGAATAATGAACAAAGAGGGAAGCCGAGGAATTTCAGCCCTCTGTTTCAGAGGTTCCCACCACAGACCTGGGAAGCTCCGGACCTTACACTGCTAAAAAAGTGATGTAATGAAGCAAAATATGTTCAGTCAAATCCATGTTAAATGCAATGTGATAATCTAATAAAGTAACACAAAAACAAACATGTAGAGTACAACGTGTACTTTTACTCTGCAAGGTTATGTAAGTACAGGAATCTGAACATTGTTTCAAACCTATAGTAGTAAGGATTTTTGATTCATGGATGTTTGAAGAGCTACATTAACCGTAGTGGCAGACTGTTTTTTACAGCACAGTATTCTTTGGCCGTGATAATCATCAGTGTTTATATTGACTCTATTTCTGGTTATCGTGGGCACACAGACACACACACACACACACACACACACACACAAACACACACACACACACACACACACACACACACACACGCAAATAAATACAAGGACCCAGATTACATCATGCGGCTATTAATGAATTCTCTTTTGGTGTGGTCTAACTGGACTGAACCCCACAAAAACAGTAGGTATAGAAAAGAAGTGTGTGCTCTGTTATCTTTGTGAGGGCCGAGTTATAGACCTGAAATTGGGACATCATTTCTATGCTCGCGCTTTCAAAGAACAATTAATGTTGTACTTAAAGTACTGCTGTAAATGTACTTAGTTACATTCCACAACTTTGTTTTACTGGCCCTTTCTAACTCGTTATGTTTCTCAGAACTGTTCACGGTTTATGTAGTCTGTGTGTCTGTGGTGTATGTCTATCAGTGCATCTATACTGTGTCCGTGTGTGTGTGTATGTCCGTGTGTGTGTGGCCCTGGCTCCAGGCTCATTTCCTTGGGTCTAAGAATAACCAGCAGCATGAACAGGCTGTTTTCACTCTGATTGCAAATAGGACATCCACCTTCTTATCGCTCAGGTTCCCAAACACGCTACGTTAAAACACCCAGACACACACACACACACACACACACACACACACACACACACACTCACACACACACACACACATTTCTCTTTTTTCTCTCAAGTTCTCATAAATGTACTCATTCAAAAACAACTAAGGGGAGAAATAATGATCTTTAATGCATGTAATGCAATAATGAGAAATAATGAGTTTTCCATAAAACTGCCTTTTTAACTCTATTATGATTGATTGATTGATTGATTAAGCCACCTCTCCACAGTGTATCTTCCTGTAAAGTTAACTTGTAATTTGTAAATTCCATTAAACAAAGCAGCATTCACATTAATGCCATTAACAGCGCATTATGGCGGAAACACAAAGAACATCCGGGGAGGGGAAAAAAGCCCAAGTGTTAAAGCAGGAAATAGGTCCTTTAATGAGCTCATAACAAGAACACGCTTCTTCAGACTTGGAATCAGACAAGGGCAAAATTATTTCTAGAATCATTTCTAGTAAGTTGAAATAATGTGCGAACAAATGCTTTCTTACCTGCCTTTACTAACACCCAGGCAGTGAGACCTCCCTTATGACGCCAGTTGTAGCTTCAACAGGAGAAATAAAGTCACTGTGAATTCTGCAGCGTGTGAACAAATGGCAGAATTCTCAGTTGGGAACACTTTGGGAAACACTGATCAATATTTATCACCATTTTATAGACCAAACAAATACTCGACAATAAAAACAATTGATAGTTGCAGCCATACAACTCCACACAAGTCCTAAACATCGTCAACATGAGGCGTAAACCTGCCAGACTACAGACTACAGGAAAGCCTTCACACTTCCTCATTGCACATTACATGAACACATTATTTACAATGAGATTCCATTTAAATATGCATCTGAAAAGAACAGTGTTTTCTGTTGAATACAGACAGGTGAATTGGGTTTTATTGCACTGGATTCTAACACCAATATTACATGTTCATTTCTTAAAACTCCCAAAATACAGACATTTTGAGGAATACAACTATTAACCTTACTAAGTTCAAGAATATTCAACAGCGAGTTTGGGTTTCATGCCAGAAGACGTCACATTTGTCCGATCTCACGTTGGAAATAATAGTGTGTGGGTGGAGGAAAGCCGAGCTGGACCCTTCCAAGCTAAATACATAAAATCCCCCCCCCCCCAACTTTTCTGCTCTTAGTCCGGGTCCAAATTTGGCACTGTTGGTCTCTGTGAAAAGGCATTTCCCCCGGGGGGGTTTGGTGGATGGAGGCTCTGCGTAACTCATAACTGCAATGCGAGTCGGACAACATCAGGATTTTCCCACAGGAAAAAAAAAACATAAACTTTGACATTACATGTTGTTGAATCAGGGGATGAAAGCAGTGACGGGGGTTAGCTCCGTGGGATCTGTGTGTGCCATGCAACAAACTGTAAAAATGTTACGTACGAAGGAAGCAGCTTCCATTAGATTGTCAAAATAGTAATTAGAGAAGCCATCAGACACAATTAGAGACACTACGATATTTCTTTGGCTTTTAGGTGCTCAAGTAACAACGGGCTGACGGAGTGAAGACTAGCCGACAAACTGGAAGAGTCCAACACTTTACTGCTGAATGTGTACTGTTACACATTTGAGAGGAATCCAACATTGCTACAAACAAAGGTTTTGGATGGCTATATATTAGGCTAATATTTACTTTAAATATTTAATCCAGTAGTGGATTGTCATAAAAAATTAACTGGCAACTATTTTGGTAATTGTTTCAGTAATTTCTTAAGCAAAAAACTGTTGGTCGGACGCAATAAGATATTTGAAGATGTGTTGGTCTCTAAAATTGTAGTCTATGTACTTGAATTTGTACTTCCAGGATTGCTTTGTTGCCGAAGGAGATACAGCCAGATTTCACTCATTTAGGCTTTCTTTGTGTTGGCGTTCTAAAGTCCGGTGGATTTCTGTGGACTATGGTTAAGTGCTCCTCAGATCTCTGCAGGGTAAATCCAGACAGCTAGCTGGACTATATGTCCAATCTGAGTTTTCTGTTGCACGACTAAAACAACATTTGAACGTACATTTATGTACATTGAACGTCAACTTTATTTGTTAAGCACTTTAAAACAACCAAAGTTGACCAAATTGCTGTTCAGGAAATTACAAAAATACAAAAACAAACATAACATTCGATCAAAAGTGAGCTTGTGAGCGGAAGGTTGCCTGTTCAATTGGTCAACCCGCAGGATAAATCTGGGTGAATGTGGTCAGGGCGTTCATGCAAAAGACTTGCTGTTCACTACTCCCTGAATAAATGAAAAAGTGCAAAAATAGTATAAAGACCTTCATTTTGTTTCACTTGGCTACCTTTTTGATGTATTCTGATCTTATGATAGTGAATTAATAAAATGTTCACAGTTCAAATTTGTGGCTTGGCAGTATACTCACAGAGGAAAAGTGTACACATTGTACAGAGAGTTTGCCCCAGGGGAGTGGTTCTTTAAAAGCATCAATATGGTTCAATCTTTTTAGAAAAAAGCTGCCAAACTGACTTTATTGGTGAGATTTCAGTGTCCAGTGAAGAAACCTTGTTTGGCAGACGTTTTAGGCAGGGCTGTAGTACTCGAGTCCGGTCTTGGACTCAAGTCCGGACTCAAGTCCGGACTCAAGACTGGCCTCTGACTTGTCTCGGACTCGCTAGTATTTGGACTCAGACTAGTCAGCCCTCACCTGAACAATCCCACATTGTAAGAGATGTTCGACGAACTCCCTCAAAATCAATAACTTTTATGTGAGCCTAATCAATTGCAACAAACACAAAGAGTCACATCATGTGAGCGCAGTAGGAACAGTGGTTTTGGCACAGAAAGAGTCATGAGAGCCAAATAAAGCAGAACTCTCTGGTGAGGAACACGCTAAAGACGGAGACGGGGGAATGCATTACATGTGGAGAGATTACAATCGCCAAAGTTCTCCAAAAGCAAGCCAAAGTAACCCCTTAAGAAGCAGTTTCTTCTCAGTGAACAAAACCAGTTCACAGCCATGCTCCTCCTCTCTTCGGAACAGTTGTTGTTGGGTTTAAAAATTCTGAATTAAGGCCCAGTAACACCAGCTTTTATAACTGCAACATTTTCAATTCCAAAAGATTTTCTCACAAGTAAATCCACTTTAAACTAACCAGTTTGAAAACTCGACTTAGCATGTCCGTTGGCTGGTTAGCTTGTTACTGGTTAGCTCCTCAGCTAATGTAGTTCACTACTTAAGCATGATTTATGGTTCTGTGGAAGCGCCACTCAGAGCTTTTGCTTTGGCCTACGTAATTGTAATTGTAAGTTTATACTTCCATACTGTGCGTTGGTGTGTGAATTTATTTCTTCAAGCGAATAGCAGGACATGTTTGTGTGCGTGGGGAGTGTGTGGTGAAGCAAGTGAGCGAGTGACAGCGATTAGCTTCGGAGCGAGTATCAACTCTAGAGTTATAGAGAAACAAAGTGTCTCCCCTGTGCTTTCTGACCACGGTGGGAAATCTGTGGCAGGAACAGTTAACCTCTCCTTGATTTCATGTTGTTTATGGAGAAGGACCACCCTGAAATGAGTCGTGGGAAATGCAACGCTGCCAAGCCATGGCCGACCGGTGTGAGTCGCAGCAAAGAGTACATTTTTGCACTTTAGGCTACGGCGTAAGGTTGGCATCTCCACTTACCTACCATGGAGTCGATTTAACGCAGAACCACAAAATACACTTTAGCCTTACAAGTAGTCCCCACATTACACACGTTACTATGTTACGCCCTCCGTTTTGCCAGGATGAACTTCACTCTGCTATTTTCTGGTGGAATCATGGCATCAGTAAAATTTCCAGAGAGACAAACATAGCCAATTTGTAAGTTTTGTTTCTCCCCTAAAATGTTGTATAATGACATATTTCAGTAACCAAAACAAACCCTTTACTTATGACCCATACATTAGCATGCAAGAGCCTTGAAGAACATACAAATGTATCTCAAATTTATTGAAAATTGACATGAAATGTGTACCCTTAAGATGTAATTTAGAGCTGGGCATTATATCCAACATCTTCCATACCGATATATGCCATTTAATATTTTGATAACAATAAATATCATCGAATAGCATATTTTCTGGTCATTCAAAATGAACATAAAGAGCAATGATCAGAATGTAAAGTGTCTTTGCAATTAACATTAATACTTCCGTAACACAGTTGGGCTGCTGTTTTTTTTTTTAAACTTCGATGGAAACGACATAGAAAAACATGTACAATAGACATTTTGCTATTGTCATTTTGCCCAGCCCTAATGCACTTCATTTGTTTTCGTCCTCCCCTAAAGCAAAATAATTCTTTCTTGTAGGTGTTTGTCAACTCTCCTCTGTAGTATATAGAGAACAGAATGCTACAGTTAAAATTCATGCAGATATACAATGCATATTATATACATAAAGACAAAATGGAGTGCTTAGTTCTACTGATTGAAACCAGTAAAGTGCTGGGTAACAAATCCCCCTCCCATCCTGTATTCAGTGTTGTTGAGGGATAAAAGAAGTAAGAATTAATCTCAGATAGATTACAATTTCAAAGACCTCTTCCAAACTGCAACTTTAATAAATAGATTGATGGTGCATTTTTGAATATTTTAGATACCAACTAAATCCAAAACACAGTAATCAGAACATCTCACTTTAATCAGTCGATAACATCTCCCCATTTACAATAATCTGCAAACAACTTGTTCAGATCACATGCTGAATAGCAAACGGCTCATCCACAGTTAAGATAATAAAATCCCTTTCAATAAGATTTTTCTTTCTACTATTATTGACTCGTAGTGGTTGGAGGGAACACCAGCAAGCTGTATTGCACTGACTCCCACAAGTAAGCAGCATTGCACTGCTGTCAAGGAAAAATTACGCAAATCTGTTTTGTTTAATGTCAATTGTATGTTGAATAGGACCTTTAATAAGAGCTCTTTAGACCCTGATTGTACAATGTGTTTTTGTTGTTTTAAGCTTTTTGTAGATTTGCGTCATTCTGTCCCATTAGCAGTAACTGGAGAAGATCACAGGCAGGCCAGAGGGTGTTCTGACATGAACAAGAACTGGTTGCCCTCAATGAGAAAATATGATAAGCCATCTGGGTTACACAACAGTAGTTAGGATGCTTAGACAAGGAGTACAGTCAGTAAATTGCTCTCAGTAGCATCATGAGACAGAAACATTGATCCAGACTGAAACAGAGTCATGCAGGGAAATCTGTCGGTGGGGCGTGTTTCACAAAGAATCAAGCGTGGATCAAACATGTCGACAATTTGCTGGAAATCACATGTTCATAGCAGATACATAACATACTTTACATAGAAAATATTTCTAGAAAGTGCGGGGCAGCAGGGTCGGTGGGAGGTTTGGGCTCCCTGACAGCAGCTGGTGTGTCTATTGCACCAGATCAGTCCTAAGACCTCCAAACTCTGAACCCGATCTTTACTCTAAACCCTAAAGCCCTGTGGTGAAATGGGACGTCTCTACAGGGGAAATGTAAAATGACTCAACCCCTTACGGTAACAGCTGCTTTTAAAGTCACAATGAAATGAAAGATGACTTTTATCTTTTCCATCGTTCAAAAAAAAAATTATTCCTCTTGTGAAAATACACTCGTATAACAATAAATGTTGTTTTTTCTAAGCTTTCATAATTTTATATCAAAATGCTAACTTTAATACAGTTTATGACCAATTGTTTGGGGTAGTGATTGACAAATACCAGTTTTTTAAGGCTGATATCGATTATTGATTATTGAAACCGACACATTTACAGTGATAATGAAAATATGTAAGTCCAAATGAAGATTGGAATGTTACAAACTCCAACATAAAACTTTGTTTAAATGCTTTAAGCAATTATTAAATAAATTAGAAACTTTCAACATAATACGCAGTAAGAGAGAGTCAGGTGTGGGCGGGACATTGAGTCTGACTCAGTGGTGAGTGAAACCAAAGCAGAGGGACGGCCACAGAGCTGTAGCAGAGCCAAAGTAGCACACTTTCCTAATGAATAAATTTTATATCGGTTGTCAGGCAAATTAAACGCAAACGGGCCAATAATCGTTCTATCACTAGTTTGTGGGTGCCCTACAGGAAAGCTCAACGGTTTACCATATTCAGGCCAGCCGGGAAACTGTGACAGATGAGATGTACTTCCTTTATTTTATTTCTTTTTACCCTTAAATTCATTATCACCTCCAATCTGCACTCTGACTTGGGAAAATCTTCAGCCCTGTCCTCTTAAAAGTTACGTTCCCATACGACTAAACTGCATTTACTATGTTTTGAGGGATTTGTTGTTGTTGTTTTTTTTCTTTTTGTTTTTTACTTATCAAAGAAAAATCGTCTTCAAAGTCAAAATCAAAGTTTTGATCGTGATGTGGAAAAACCAGCAGACAAACTGCATTATGGCAATATTTACGTCATTTTGACAATGCTTTAAGTACTGATCCTCGCAGGAGTATACAAAAAATAGGCTTTACCATGTGGCTATTTCATATAGACTATTTATTCATGTATTTATTTATTAATTACTAGAAAACATGCTACACGGTGATAAATATCGTTCTCGAAATATGCAATAATCTCATCAAAAAATGTCTTTTACACTTAATATTTGAGGAAAAATGTGACTCAAGTTAAGACTAACCCTAACTTAATACAGTTCTTATGTTTAGTTGACAGTTTCTCTTGCACTAAAATTAACAGCAGGTTCTTTTATCCAGCTCATTGGCAACAAGGTTTAATAATGTAAACTTTCCCTGTGAAATTAACCAATAAATAACTAAAATACACAGCAAATTACAACACCAGAGTGTTGCAAAGTGAGGTTTGGTTTTCAGTTCAGTTTTATAGTTTACTGAAAATTTAACATGCTTTCTTCTCTGAAAAATATTCATTTATTAAAAAAAAACAAAGAAAGAAAATCTGACTTTGATTCAAGGCTTGGTTTTGCCTTTGAAAATACTTGCGTATATAGTGTCGCTTACAAATGTCACCCTATTGGATCTCAGGAGCCCAAAACCTTGAGAACAGCCCCAGATAAAGTCGGCTACACAAAGGTTTGTGATCGGCCATCCATATACTTTTGGCCATTGTGTTGTTGTTTTTCTAAACATTCCTCTTGGTTTCCTCTTCTTTTTCAACCACTACCAATATGTCAAATTCAAGAGCAAGACGCTCTCAGAAATACCATTTCATTGTGACTTTCAAACTCTCCTTCCAAACTCCTCTTCTTAAATCTCTCTGCAGTTAATAAAGAATCACTTCTTCTTCTCAACACTGTAACAAAAAACATATTCAGAGTGTAGCATGTCAGACCTTTGGGCTGTGACAAATAAAGTATCTTATGACATACACAACAGCACTCCGTCCACAAGATCATTTGTTATCCTAGAGGTCTACTTTCCATTAGGGGCCCAGTTAGCCGCTATTTAAACTCTGAAGTGTATTTACATGAAGCCACAAGTGGCCACTGGCTCTCTGAAAAGGTGCTTTGACCCTCTTACACTCTGAAATCGGGCTTGTGATGCACGGCGATAACGCTTCTCTTCCACTTCACCCGGATCTGAACAGCTATCAGCTGCTCGAGGGCTCAAGAGACACAAGCAGTAAATACTGCAGTCAAGTTAGTCCTTGCATGGGGTTCATGTGCATCCCGGGAGAAAGCAGATTCACTACCACCCGACAGGTCAGGATGTGATTATCTTACGACGCTACGTGGCTTGTGATTTAGGAATCATGTACTGTTTCAGCTGAGATCAAAAGGCAAACAGCCCAGAGGCTTAACAAAGAACCACTGATGAACCTGAGGAGGAAATGCAAACAGAGAATGCAACCCTGTAAATAAATACCATGTATTGTCTCTTTGATGAGGACATGCCACTGTCTGCCGGCAGCAAAATGGCCCCGGTCAGTGGCCTTCTAGTAAGTAAAGCTTATTCTTAAATCAACAATTTCATATGAAACCCAAGACCGTGTAAACATACTTGAAGCTTCCCTCTAACACCTAGCTTCAAAAGAGAGGAATAAAACACACACAATCTCTGAAATAAACCTCAATCTTCTCTCTGGGAAATGAGCTTAAAGTCCATCTGATACACATCATTAACTCACACACAGGCTGATTATCAGATTGACTTTTCATACACTCATAAAATCGTCTGGAGTGCCCTAAGGGAAACAGATCAGTAGTCTGTTTCAAGTGTAGCGTCCAACATTTTTTGCATCGCCTGATTCTACCCTGAAAGAACCAAGACAATTTGCAGATTGTTCAGTCAGCCTTGAAATGATTATAAATGTTTTTTTTTGCATTTCAGTGGATTGCACGAGACAAGTCGCTTTGTGCTGTCCTATTTTTTTTTTGCTTCTGGAAGTTGTTAAGTCATTGCAGGCAAGATGATTTATTAAATCCATTGAAGTGGTGCACATATAAATCCTATTCATACAGTCCACTTTCTTTATCAGTATCAAACCTCTTTACTCTGTGTTGTCAGCTTGTGATCTTTGCAGCCATGAAAGAGCAGCATCCCACTCAAGAGCATTTGAGAAAGCTTCACAGCATCCACAAACATCTGCCTTGGAGACGACCGACAGGCATCTGCACGAGCACCTCTACATCCGTGCTGTGCAGGGGGTCCTCACCACATCTTAATGCAGGACCAAAAAGACCTGTGTCATGCTATGCAGCTGAGTGCAAAGCAAACACAAAGAAGGCCGATGACTCCAAAGAAACCCAATCGAATTCATTGTCGTCAGGGCTCATACTGCCCATATCCATCAAGGGTCTGATCACGGGCTGATGGGGGCTGGAGCCTTTTTGGTGTCCGTGCAGCCAAGGCAGGAGGGTAACAACGGGCTGAAGAGGCGGCCGAGATCTTTCCGGAAGACGCTGTTGGAGAGGCTGTAGATGAGACAGTTACAAAAGCTGTTGCTTATCGCCAACCATGTTGTGAGGAAGGATGCCACCTTGTGATGATACAGCCCAGCGCTCTCCAGGAGGAAGTAGAGGATGTACGGCATCCACAGCACGTAGAAGACACTAGTGATGCGGAACAGCACCATGGCGTAACGTTTGTCCGGGCAGCCCTCACAGCGCTCTCCCCGCTCGCCTTTATCGCCCCCCGTCTGCGAGCTGAAGCGAGCGTGGCGCTGGGTGATCTCCCGCGTGTGCTGCCGGCAGATACGGAATATACTTCCGTAAGTGAAGCAGACGGTGAGCGCTGCTGGTGCGTAGAGCAGCAACAAGATGAAGGTGCTGAACCCAGGGTTGGTCTTCCAAGAGTCAGCGCACCACTGAAATATGTCCCCGTGGTAACCCGGCTTCCCCCAGCCAAAGAAGGACGGCAGGAAGATCAGAGCGGAGTAAACCCAGATGAGGACGATGCACGCCCTCAGCCGGCATGGTGTCACCAACGTGGCGTACGACAGCGGGCGGGTGATTGCGATGTAACGGTCCACGCTGATGCACGCCAGCGAGGCCATGGAGACGCTCTTCAGCACGGAAACCATATAGCCGAACGCCTTGCAGGTGAGCTCCTCGTTCAGGCCCCGGAGGTAGTGGAGGAGGGACAGCGAGGGCACCAGGCAGCTGACGCCCACTAGCAGGTCGGCGTAGGCCATAGTCTGGATGAAGTGGCTGGTGGTGTGGTGGTGCAGCAGCGGGGCGCAGTGGAAGACAAAGATCACCACCAGGTTGCCTGCGATGATTAGCACGGTGAGGAAGAGAATGACGACCACCTCCAGCATGCAGGTATCCAGACTGCGGGAGTAACCCACGGCGCCCAGCAGGCAGAATGGGGGAGAGCCACTTTGGTTTGCATTGGAGGAAGAGTTCATGTTTGGACTGAAGGGAGAAGGGAGCAGGAGGGGGAGGGGGGGGGGGGTCGGTTTCAGCTCAACGCAGCCATTAACCTGTCATCCAAGTCTCTTTTCGGATCCTGAAAGTTGCCCGTTCAGTCTTCTGCTCCAAAAACAAAGTGCTTTTTCCCTTCCTAAATCAGCATCTATTCTCCCTCAGTGGGCAGGGAGCCAGTTCTTAAAGAAGCGGTAATCCATCGGTGTGTGCAATCCAAACTCTGCAGCAGCCGAGTGTGAAATATGTGCTTTTGTGCATTCCCGAGAAGCAAATTTCCAATGCAGAACCAAAGATGCCAGTGTGATGCTGCAGTGCAAACCGTCCTCCTCTCGCAGCTGTTTATCATATCCCCCCCCCCCACCTCGA